>NW_027203993.1:1210000-1290000 GCF_024711535.1 Dipodomys merriami | reverse complement strand
GATTGAATAAAATCTCATAGGAAATTATTTGGTTTGGGCATGGAAGTTATGGGTATACATTAAAAATTAGTAAAAGAGGTAAAAGTTTTATTAGAGGTTGTAACACCAGTATGAAGTCTTGACCTTAGACATGCCACATTCTTGCCCTGGTACACACTTAAATTCCTAGCTGTACTGGAGTATTGAACCTAAACCCTATACTTGTGAAACGGCATCTCTACTGCTGCCATACCTTCATATTGTAATTGGATTGCTTATTTTAATGCAGTATCAGTATGCCTGAGCCTGCCTGGACTGTGGTCCTCCTAACACCCAGCAAAAGGTTAGAGTTTCTGAAATTTCTTTTTGTGTCTGTGCTTGCATGTAACTGGAATTCTCTAATCTCTCTTTCCCAAGTAGATAAGAATACAGGTTTATTCAGTAAAAGTATACAATATGAAAATATCTCGATATTGCCTATATTTGTGATTAATATATATATATATATATATATATATATATATATATATATATATATATATAACCATAATTTTCTCCCTCTTTTGTTTACTACTCCGAGTTGAAAACATTGGCATACTTGATATACATGGCTTTGTTTTGGATGGAATCTCATAACAATCCAAAAAAATCTCCCAAAAGTTTATGTTAAAAATCATGGAAAGGAAGGCTTTAGGTTAGAAAAAAAACACTGATTCTTAAGTTATAAATGCAATATAGTTAAAGTGTTAGTCAATGCTTTCTTAAGTAGGAGAAGAAAAGGAAGGCAAAAATGTGAAAGATGTCAGATATAATTTTGATAACCTACTAGGTCTCTGTGGAAATTCCGTAGTTGTCAGTTCATGTTAACTTCCTTTCTGAAAGCTTGCTTTATTAAAACCCTGTGGGTTGGACTGATTGGTAACCTTCTCCAGGAAATGAGGCTGATTTTAGAAGGCTGATGGTGTGTTAAATAAGGAATGATGAGAATGAGGACAGATATTGTCACAGACTGAGCCTACAAAGTTCAAATGCTGAACAGCAAAACAAAGCTTAGTATCAAGTCTGATGATCCACATTGGAAGATATATAGATAGATACATATACACATACATTTACATGCATGCATGAAATAGTAAATCTCCAGGAAAATATAGAGAAACTTGTCCAGAGAATTGTTAAACTATATCAAACTGGTTGCAGGAAAGTACAGTAAAATATCAATAATTTATCATAGATTTTGTATACATATTTTAAAGGATAAAAATTCTTCCTTCATTATGTACTTTACCCTTAGTATGTTTTAAGTTTTTTTACATGGTAGTAGGAACATCTATATAATGCTGAGAATTAGAATTACACACAATATGCAGCATGGCTAGCACTGGTGGTTCAATGTTGTAATCTTAGCTAGTTAAGAGATTGAGATCTGAAGATTACAATTTGAAGCCAGAAGGAGTAAGAAAGATCATTAGATTCTTATCTCCAATTAACCATCTGGGCAAATTGATTTCCAATTCAAATTATATGTAGATCTCTGGCCTTGACCACAAAAGCACCATCCCAGCCCTGAGTTTAAGCCCTAGGATCAACAGAAACAAAAACACAAAATAAAACATGGAGTTAGATATTTTATAATGAAGCACATTTGTGTGTGTGTGTGTGTGTGTGTGTGTGTGTGTGTGTGTGTGTGTGTGTGTGTCCAGTCGTGGGGCCTGATCTCTGGTTCTGGGAGCTGTCCTTCAGCTCTTCAGCTCAAGGCTAGCGCTCTACCACTTGAGCCACAGCACGACTTCTGGCTTTTTTCTTTTTGTTTATGTGGTGCTGAGGAATCGAACGCAGGGCTTCAGGCATGCAAGGCAAGCGCTCTACCATTGAGCCACCTTCCAAGCCCATGAAGCACATTTTTATATACTCTACATTGTTAGAAAGACTAGACTTCTGTGTTAGCTTTATAACCTTCCATAATAAGTGATATTGTCCATATATTAAGTAGAAAGGCTTATTCAGATTTAAAATTTTGAAGGTTTCAGTGTATGTTCAGTTGGTTTTATTGCTTTTGGGGGCTGTGACAAGACAATGTCAAGGTGGGGAGTATGTCAAAGAGAAATGTTTTTGACCTAGAATGATTAAAACATAAAAGAAGGAAGATGAGATTCTATGTTCTCATAGGTTTCAGTATAAAGAACTTAATCTCCAGAAGAACTATGCAGGTATTCTCCACAATCTGGGAAGAAATGGAAAGTCATTTTTTCTTTCACACGAAGTTCTTTCTGGGGCATACTAAAATCAAATGGCAACATCTTAACCAATGACAGAATATTAGTACATTATGATTTACAGAGTAAGTTTCCTGGCATATAATTTCTTTTGTTACTCTTTTTTGGTAGGTAATATAAATATACTTTTTTCAGAAAAGCAACCTTGTCTTAACCATTACCCACAAAATTTATGCTGTCATAGAATCACAGAGTTTTTTTGATTAAATTAACACAATAGTAGGCTCATTTATGCCAACACAAAATATAAACACTAATGACATTTTTCACTGAACAACCACTCATAAAACATCACGAAATAATAAAGTACAAAAAATCATGTCAATTTTTTCTGTGGATCATGGGGCTTGAACTCTGCGGGCCAGTGTTCAGCTCTTCAGCTCAAGGCTACAACTGTACTACTTGAGCCACAGTGCTGTTTCTAGTTTTTAGGTGGTTTATTGGAGATAAGGGTCTAACAGACTTTTCTGACCAGGCTAGCTTTCAACCAAAATCCTCAAATCTCAGACTCCAGAGTAGCTAGAATTACAGGCATGACCCACCAAGCCCAGATCCAAGTCAATTTTTCAAAAGCAAGTTTATTTAAACTTTTGGCTTTTTCCATTAAACAACATTATTTTTTCAGCATTAGTGTATAACTATGAGTTTTTTTTAGATGTAACTGGGATTATTTTTAATAGACTCAAGTATAATTTTTACTATTAGTCAGTATCTCACAGAAATGCACTATAATCGACTTCCCCTAAAGTCAATTATTACATACTATCTCACAATATTATTATTACATTCTATATTGCATATAGTGTGAAGTGAAACTAGTTTGGACAATTTCATATAAATTAGTAGATGCTTTTTAGCATTACAAATTCATATCTGTGGTCTCAAACGAAGGAAAGAAGATTTTTGAAGTTAAAATCAAATATGAATGTAGAGTGTGTCCCAATTAAACAAAAAATTCTGAGTTAATACAGACAAAATTTTTACCATTGGAAATAGTGAGGCAAGAGGAGGCAGAATTCAATCACGTCAAACAATGTCTCTGTTATTCTGCTACCCCTTCCACTAACAAGACCTCCAGGGTCCCAGTTGTCACAAAACTTCAAGTGTCTCTCTTAGAATTCTATGTGGAAAAGTTCTAATCACTGATGCCTTTTCTACTTTCTGTTATATGAAACAAAATATAGACAGACACAAAACAATTTAAATAAATGCACACATATGTTGAGGTCACCACAGCTGGAAAAAACAACCAAGAAACTGGAACTCCCCCAGGAACAAAAACGTGTTATGCTCAGTTTTTTTTTTTTAAGTACGAAAACGTCAAACAAATGTTTGAACAGAGATATAAGGATAACTGTCTCTCAGAAATAAGGTTGTGTTGATTTGTAATTAAATTCATCAGAATGAACACTAATATAGCAAATCCCTGGAATGGATCAAATTGTTTAAAACAAAGGTATGTGTATGTGAAGTAAGATCTGCACATATTTAAAAGAAAAAAATGTTGCAGTATTAAATCACAAAAATCATGAGATACTTAAAAAATTCAGAAATGCAATGAATAAGTCCAATAGTATCCATATTGAGAACTAAATCCTACTGATTTCACAAGAACAAAATATGCAAATAATAGAATCTGAGCAGTGTACATGAGTGTACATAAATTAAAACTACTCCAAATTAAACTGTAGAAGTTTGAATGTGGGTTATCAAAAGGAAAACGTCAACACATGATATAAATGAAATAAAAAATCTAATGAAAAGAGAGAATAGAAGTAGTTTCTGGAAAATACTGTTTTAATAAATGTTGGTCAATATCTTTCTGACAAAATTGCATACACATTTAGTTAGATCCAGAAAAGACCCAAGTTACTTGGGCTGATTTGAAACTTTTGCAAATTAGCAGGATACAACTCTAACATTATTACGGATTTGACTCTGGCATGGAATTCATTTCCTCTTTGATCTGACAAATGAATATATGAAAGAACGTAACTTCTCCAACTAAATCTCAAGACCTAACTAAACATATAATCAGAAAAGTCATCATGCAAACCGTTTTCCAAACTGGAATATAAGAAAAATCAGTGATACATATCTTGTATTTATTTTAAATGATTTTTCCATAAATTATTTTCTTTAGTTTTTATTTTTAAAACATTGTGTTAAATGATGTATATCTTGGTAACTAATTTTGTATGCCTCCTTAAATTTTGTTCTGAGTATAATGTCTCACTTCAGTTCCTAACCCATGAAATGTGTATATTACAAAACAAATGCTAATAACCACTGTTTATAATACACAAAATCTCATAAGCATGACACCAGTAAGCATAGGTTAACATTTTGATATCATGGTCTCATGACTGATGAGGCCTATCTGCATGAGTATAGTTGTACCTAGATTCCTCAGCCTCAATTTAACCACTATTAAAAATTTTTATATCTTTGTCACCCATCAGAGATTAAATCTGAATATAAAGCCTAAGTAATATGGTAAGGTAAGAATTTAGCTTTTCTGGATATAAAGTAAACAGAAATGCAGCATAGAGTAACTCATTGGTTTAAAGTCAACCTATTTCTCCAAAATATGCTAAGCATTTCCTTACAATGTGTATTATTCTCAAGAAGGGAATGGTGAATATGAGAAAAGGACTAACCAAGTATTGTCTTCAAATATTCATAATTAGGTTTACCTCTTTATTTCATTAAAGGCATTTTGGATAAAACTGTTTGAATAATTGATTTCCAGGTCAGGTATAATATATCCTAGCTGCATATACCAAACTACATTCAGAAAATGATATATAGTCATTGAGTAAAGAAAACATATTCAATATATAGCAAAAAGTATATACCTATAGGGATAATATTTTGAAGAATGCATTGAAAATATTCTAATATAATAATTAATTGGATTGAACAATTTCACATTGACAGCAATTAACTAGAATAATTTAATGTTATTTGGACAAGATTGTTTCTAAATGAGCAAAACCAATTTCTTCTTTTACTTTATCAGGGAAATAACTGAACAAAAAGTGGAAATTAACATATGAATCTATAACAACTGGAAGGAAATTTTGTCTTTTCATTGTCAAATATTAATTTCACAAGGTATTATATTATGTTATACACATATCCAAATAATGTAGCTTGCTAAATTTTATTCATTTTATTAATTTCATTATCCTATTTTTATACTTTTATTATGCCATCATACAAACTGATAAATTATTTGAACATATATACTCCACAATATTTCTCTTCATCTCCTCTCTTATTTTTTTCCAAATTTAATTAGTTCCATCTTTTATAACTTGGTCATTCATTTTATTTTCTGGGTCTAGACTCTGCATATGAGAAATCAAGAATTTGTTTTTCACAGTACGGCATATTGCTTTAATATGAAGGTTTCTTCTTATATCTATTTTCTTGAAGATGATATGATTTCATTATTATGTCTGGCTAAGTAATATATCATTGTGTGTATATATATATATATATATATATATATATATATATATATATATTACAATTTCTTCATTTAATGAGTGATTAAGGGAGAAGGAAGGATGGAAATAATGATGCTTGGGCTGAGAAACATGCTCTTTACGCAGGCACTCTAGTATTTGACACATCCTCTCAGCTGCTCTTTCGTAAGTATTTCAATAATGCATTATATCTAAAAAATAAAATTTGCAAAGGTGTTCTTTTTCAGTATCTATATAATTATTTATTATAGTGTCACATTTAGTATGTCATGTGAGTATGGGGATGTATGTGAGCATGAAAATGCATGCATGTTTTTATATGTAGTTGAATCTAAGGAAACTGAATTTATGTGAGATATAGGATTCAAATAAAGTAAGTTGCTAATTTAATGTATATGTCCAGTATGTGCAGTGTGATTTCAAGATCAGATTTTGGTAGGTTTCATACCAAGTAAGTAGATGTTTCTCATCCAAAATCATAAGGAATAAAACAGTTACTCTGTTTCATAATCATTCAATGTTAGTACTTCAGAAATTGTAATAAGTGGAAAAATTGCTTGAAAGTATGATGGGTCAATAGTAAGCCTTTAGATACTCTACATTTTCCCCAAAATCTTCAGATGTACTCTGGATATTAATGACAAATATATTTAGAAACATACAGATATAATATGATCTTATATATGTAAATATATGTACATAATATATATATATAGTTATATTTAAATGTGTATTATAAATATTCATTTATATTTAATTCATCCCATTATATCTATGTGTGTATATGTATATGTATATGTGTACACATATACATATATATATGTATATACATGTTTTTTCTTTTTTTTGGTCAGTCTTGAGGCTTGAACTCTGGGCTTAGTTGCTGTCCCTGTGCTCTTCAGCTCAAGTCGTGTGCTCTACTGCTTGAGACATAGTGCAACTCCCAGTTTTTTGGTGGTTTATTGAATATAAGAACCTCATAGAATTTCCTGCCTGGGCTGGCATTGAACTGTGATCCTCAGATCTCATCCTCCTGAGTAGCTAGGATTACAGGCATGAACCACAGGCACCAGGCTATATTCATATCTGAGATTTGTTAGTGGAACAAAGAGAACAGAAACTATTATTCTTCTCATGAAAGGACTTCACATTGACAGTTTTCATTACAAGAAGTAAAACGGTAAATATTCACAGTGGCACAAAAATCCCTTATGTGCCTAGCAAGACTGCATGTTTTTCTCAATACTGCATGTGGTGTGAGTGATTTCCAAACAAACCGACCATAGAAGATATTGGACCCTAAATAAAACTGACAATTGCATAAACCCAGTCCTCTATGACAGATTTAGCAAGGCCTATCTTGGAGATTCTTGTTAGGGTCTTGATGAAAAATTTATAATTTAGTTGTTATTATGGAACTCTTTTACACCTGTCTCTCTGCCATTAACTATCTAACATATATTTTGGCTCAGGGAACTCTTTTGTTTGTAAAAACTTGGTTGATCACAATATAGACATGGGTTTTTTAAACCGTTTGAAATTGATGTTCGCATAGGGTTCTATAAAATGAGCTTCTCTTTGTCATTTCATAGGAATAAACTTACTCTGATTCAAACCTGGACAGCAGGATTGTTCTCCCTCTTAGAAAACCATCTGTATAGACTTCTTTGCATGTAAACAGTCCCTCATTTACTTGCAAAAGTCCTCTCCCATGCTTCCTTTACATTAAAAATGGTAAGAACTGTTCAACAATGTGCATACTTTTTAATGTGAAGTGTGACTCCTATTTTCCATAATGTGTATCAAGCAGAAGAATCAGTTTAAGATGTGAAAGAGCCTTTCAAACAGTCTTTGACCTTGAAAATTGCCCTGAGTATGAATTTTTCGAGAAATATCCCTTTTCAAAGACAAAGGACTCATATATATATTGTGCTGGCACTGGGGTTTGAATCCTGGCCTTGAGCTCTACCTGTGTAAGATCTGCTACTGGATGGAGAGCAGACTCTAGCTTCCTCACAGTAAAGTCTCAGCCCAGACCTCGTTACCTAGGCAACTGGCACACCTGGAGAGGTCACATCTGCATCTGCTGAGGTCACATCTGAATTTAATGTGGCCACACTTTTCTCCACCCATATTCTAGATAAGGCCTAGCCCTGGCCCAGATGCACTCTTTCCCAGGTCTTTCCCAATTCTTTCCCAGGCCTTTCCCAGCCACGTGGAGGGCCAACATGGCCTAGTGCCAGCAGGAATGATGAATAAACCTACCCCTTACATGAATACCACGTGTGGTTTGGTTTTTACTCAGAAACCTCTTTTTTAAAACCTAATATAAATGGTGCCATTTGAACCTGAGAGAGGCTTAAAGTCAGGATAGGAGGTGGGATTCCTCTCCTTTTTATTTTCCTTTCTTTGGTTTGTTTTTCCCGTTTTTGCTCTGAGGAATACCACAGTTCTGACGGCCTTTTGGAAACCAGTCTGTCTGCTGTGGACATGGTGAATCAATTCCCCTGCTGGCCTCTGCATCTACCTCCATGCTTGTACATTCTGGTGAGTGAACTACTCTCTAAGGGTTCTCTGTCCCTCAGTATCTCTCCAGATGTGGTTCCATGCTGAAGAACTTGCTAGGCCTTTAACTGAAAGGCCAGTCACCTCTGGAGCCGAGGGCACTTGATTCTGGTTGCTTGGCCACTCCTCCCTAGAGGGCTCAGTGGTAAGTTGCAGTGCCACTTCCATCCGATAAACCTACCTTCACTCACTAAATATTTTTGTCTCCTACACCTTTAATGGGTAGCTGTGTGTCACTCCAGTGCCATGAAACCCCTCTGAAATGCCTCCTGCACTCCCTGGATAGCCAGAGCACCTAATTTTGTTATGTTCTTCTCAGATTTAGACAATTTTATCTCTGCAATGGTAAATGGTCAGAAGTCTGTTCACTTTCATGATCTCTTTCCTCTCTGCTAATCATGTCCACCATCCTCTATCTCTCCCTTTCTTTTCTACAGCTTCTTGAATTGTGCCCTGAAGAGTGTGATGCGAGCTGGGTCCCGGGGACCTCCCCTAGATTCCCTATAAAAGACTAGCCAATCTAGGCTTCTCACATTTTCTTTGTATTTTTTTCAGAAATTCACCATTGTGAGTTCACCATCTTGGCCACATGGTGGGCTTAGGTTTGGTCCCATCTGACCCATACACTTCCACCAAGTTTACTACTCCTCCATCGATTTATTCTCTTGTACCTTGCTAAAAAGTTGCTCTTTTCTCAGACCCTTGTAATTTAGGCCCAACTATCTGATGTGCTTTGTTAGCAAAATATCTAAACATTAATGTACAAAATTTTAGATTTTGAGTTTTGCCATTTTTGTTTTGTGTTATGTATTCTAGTACTGATTATGTGATTCGAAAATATTGGGCATATCTGTGCTAAGATTCTCACATCTAACGAGATTTGTCTTCGCAGAATATTACTTGGTCAATTCTTGGTAAGGACCAGATAAGCTCTTCTTATTCTATTTGATCTCCTTGTTTAATTGGAAATAATGAAGGGTTTTCATGACAAAGATTGTAATTCAAAGCCAGCCAGGGCTGAAAAATCCCTAAGACTCCATCTCCCAACTAACCTAGGAGCCAGGCTGGAAGCATGGTTCAAGATCCCTCTAACCAGCCAATACTGGAAGTGGTACTGTAACTCAAAGTGGCAGAACACTAGCCTTGAGCAGAAGTGCTCAGGGACAATGCCCAGGCCTTGAGTTCAAATCTCCATGAATACTAACTGAGGCAAGTCATCCCAGCAACGAGCACTTCGACTCAGCCAGTCTGGGGAACAAGGGACCATGGATAGGAATAAGAGGTGATGATGTCATATCAGGCACTTTGTGCCTGCCCTTTCAAAATTAACCAGTGCCGGGAGGTCAATATAAGTAAGAAGCCTGCCCATCTAATGTCCATACCTGTGTACCTTTTAAGTGGATGGGAATTTACATTCTTGCCTTTATTACCTGAATTCTCCTCTACGTAGTCACCAGATAGGGACATTTCTACCATCATTGTTCAGCCCCAAGTCTTTCCTCTTGCCATTTATTTGCTCTCTAGTGTTTTTTTTCCAGCCTCTCAATGCCTCATGAGACTTTCTCCAAGAGACTTGCCTCCTCCAGACTTCATCTAAGGACTCACACTCACCAAGGGACAGCTGCAGCTCACTGCCATCTCTGTGAGGGGACCAAATTTCAGGCTTTTACCCCTAATTTGGATGCCCCTTGTCAGCAAGAAGTAGCCAGAGAGAATCCACACCTTATTTCATGATTATTAAAAGGCTGGAATGTAAGGTCTACTCCTGGATAGCAAGCAGATTCCACCCTCTTCCAAGAAATGTCTCCGCCCAGTATCTGCATTACCTAGAACTGACACACCTGAAAGAGGTCACATCTTCATGTGCTGCTGTCACATCTGAATTTGATGTGGCCACACTTTTCTCCACCCATACCCTAGATAAGGCCAAGCCCAGGCCCAGATGCTCTCTTTTCCAGGTCTTTCCCTAGCCTTTCCCAGCCGCGTGGAGGGCCAACACGGCCTGGTCCCAGAGGAAATGATGAATAAATCTACCTCTTTCCTGAATACCTCGTGTGTGGTGTCGTTCTTACTCGACCTCTCTTTAAAAAATTAACAATCTGGACTTTAATTCTCAATGTTTACTCTATACTTTCTGAGCCACACCTTCAATTCTTCCTTTACCATAAGTGGAGAAAAGAATCTCTTAGGTTTATCTACTTGGAATAGCTTTGAATTGCATTTGTCAAATTTGAACCCACCTAGTATCTTGCTGTAAGCCACTGGTGCACTGCTAGAATTCACTTCTTGAAAATAAATATTCACAAAAAGAGGAGAAAACATATTTGTTCAATTACTTATTTGTTGCCAGGTAAACCAAATTACGTGGTACTGGAAGAGAAAAAGAGAGAAGATAGAAGTGAATATGGAGGAGAGAGATACAAAGAAAGAAGAAAGGAGGGGAGGGTAAATAACGGGAGGGAAGGGAGGGGAGGATAGGAGAGGAGGGGGGAGCTGAGTAGAGTTGTCTACTCCTCACTAACGTATTGTTGAACAATCAGTGCTTTTGCATTGATGTACCCAAAACTTTCTATTTTTGGTAGTAATAAGCTGAGATATAAAAATACAAATTTACATGTAAAAACCTGTTAGTGTGCTTACTCCTACACGAAAGAAGCCACAGTTAGGTTACTGTTACAGAGAAGGCAAGAGTAAGCCGTTTAAGAGATTCTGAGAAAGAATAATTGATATGCCAGGAATGCTCCCTTGCCCAAGCATTACTCTTGTTCCCTTCTCCAGTCTTCCTCTATACAATAATAGCAGAAACAGAAGAGGAAGGAGATATATGTGTAATGATCATCTTTCTTTTTACCTTCATCTGTTTAGCCTCATCCTCTCAAACAATAAAGCCAAAGGAGAGTTAACCTGAACTAGCAGGGGAAATGTGAAAGTTTTAAATAATTGGGACAGCATTTCAAATATTGAAATAAAAGTTTTTCAATTATTAATAAAAAGTAACTCAAAATTTGAAAATTTAGAAGACTACAGGGCTCACTCCATAGTGGATTATGCATAATTAAAACTGACTCCTGTTTCTATCATCAGAAATTGAAAATTGTCCTTAAACTTCCAATAATAGGTAAATTACCTGTGATATTCACTTAAACTCTGTGAATTTAATGCAGAAAACATGACTTTAAGACTTTTGAAGTGATAAGTGATGGAAATTCATGATGGATAGTATAATGCTGAGAACATGGAAAATATTTTCCTTCCATCTTCAGTGTGTAGAGAATAAAAAAAGCTCTAATGGATGGCTTGAAGGTCCAATTCTAAATTTAGGTGAGAAGGTGAATAGTAAAGGAGACTTATCTCAGCCATTCACAGATTAGAAATGTGGATAAATAGCCTCATTTATGTAGGTCAAAATGGAAGAGAGTATGTGGCAAGCCCAAAGCCAAATGCCAAAGGCAGAGAAATTTATCAAAATATCATGAAGTTGAAATAAGTCTTAAATAAGGAGCTGGGCTTCAAGGGAATAGGACATAAGAATGGAGAGGGAAATGGTGGACTAATACAGTCATATCACTCAATTTACATATGTGAGAATATAAGTAGGAAACTTGAAGGGAGAGGTGGGGTTGGGGTATGGGAAGGAAGAAAAGTGGAAAGATTAACAATGATCCAGATGTATTGTATATTGAAATGTACATACACTCTATTCCTCACTGACTTGATGAAGTAAAATCCCTTTGTACAACTAGCTAAAGATTCAAAACTTTTGGTTTTAATATTAAGAGACAAGAAGCATAAATCTTTAGAGATAAATAAGAGGATTGCATTGATATCTTGTTGAGGACTGTGCTCTTTTCAATATACAAAATTTAATGTGTCAACTCTGCTGTAAATGTAAATTTTATTTTGCCAATTCTTTTTGCAAATAGCTTAAACTATAGAGAATCAAATTCTAATATCACTTCACTTCCAATAAAAAAATCTTATAGACCTTTTGGTTTCTCAGTTGTGTCTAAATATCTTAATGTAATGCATTGGAAATAATTTCGTTCCACATTTAAATTTAAATTTTAAAACATGACAGTCATTTAAAATCCTCTCACCTGAGCACAGGTATGGATAGATAACTGATGTGGGCAAAATCAGAATTATTCAGAAGGCTGTAAATGGATGCTTTCCTAGTCTTCTCTCTGCTGGATCATAGAATACAGAATGTCCTAATTGGAAAAATTTAGACTTCCCAGGTTTTCTGCATATAAACACTCCATCATCATTTTTTAAATACAGGATTATTCTAGATTAGCTATATGTTGACTGATAATGACTGAGCATGACAGAAAGGTGAGGGAAAACCATTTACTCTTCAATGAGGTTCGTACTTGTGTTTCACAAAGGGTTATGATAGCTCTCCATGAGAAATCTAGCAGCTGCGTTTCTAAAAAGTACTTGCGAGCTTACACATTCTGATACTGTCTCAATTCAAGTACTTCTCTTTGGAGTTCAATACTATTCAATGATGCTGTGATAGCTTTTTATTGCATTTTGCAGACCGGTCCTGGTGATGAAATTTGTGCTCCCAATTCCCTCCACAAAATGCAGACAACAATTATCTGAAAAAATTTGTATCTTTTGACAGTGCATATACTTTTATTTTTAATTACAAACATAGAATGTAGTAAAAACTTTTATAGCAATTACAACTGCACTAGGTTGTGGGCAGATTCTTATGTAAATAACAGACTGTGTTTGCGTAGGTTATTTGAGTATCCAAAGTTTTAATATGCCTGTGGTTCTAAACCAATACGTTACGGATATTGAGTGACAAATACAACTTCCTATAAGTACAGAATTTTTCCTTGTATCTTTTATATATATATAGTAAAGATACTGTACAGAGGGCTTATGGTAACATAAGTAAGGTAATGAGTATATTTCTTTTTTTTTTCTTTATTGTTGGTCATGCGGCTTCAAATCTAGGCCTGCGCACTGTCCATCAGCCCTTCAGCTCAAGTCTATGACTCTGCCACTCGAGCTACAGCGCCACTTCTGGTTTTCTGGTGCTTTATTGGAGATAAGAGTTTCACGGACTTTATTTGTATTTGTGTGGTTATTTGTGTTTATTTGTATTTGTGTATTTGTGTGTATAATAACATATATGTATACAATATAAGGGCATATACACACATATAATCATATATAAATAAATTTACATATAGAAATATATATGCATATATATCTCAGTGTTCAGTGATTTAATCTATAGTTCCCAGCGGATTGTCCTTCTCACAAAATGTACATGATAAACTGCTCTGAGGATCTGTGCTCTATGATGGGTATCCTTTTTACTCACTTCGACCATTACCTTCTTTTTCATCCCTGTGAACAACTTCAGTGTACTTTACCTAGGATAGCTTTGTTTTCATTACATGTAGTTACTAACTGATAATCAAAGAAAAAGGTTGTTTGTGAAAGAAAAAGAATTGTTAGGTCACAGGTAAAAATATCTTATTTGGGGGAGGGGGTCCGGTCGTGGTGCCTGAACTCTGGGCCTGGGCACTGTCCCTCAGCTCTTCAGCTCAAGGCTAGCGCTCTACCACTTGAGCCACAGCGCCACTTCTGGCTTTTTTTCTTTCTGCTTATGTGGTGCTGAGGAATCGAATCCAGGGCCTCATGCATGAAAGGCAAGCGCTCTACCACGGAGCCACCTTCCCAGCACAGGTTAAAATATCTTATCCATCCCAACGATTCCTATGAGATAACATTTATAATAGTAGTAAATGTGAAAAGGAATTCCTAGAACTGTTGTTTTCCCATTTAAAATGGCAAAGAATTATATCATGTCACTCATAATTATTAAAGAATGCAAGGAAAAATGTTGGTCCCATCATGTTCCCACAAAGCTAGTGGATCCTCAAGGATAATAGTATAGCAGAAATTCTAAGTAGCAGACATGGAGCATGAAAGACAAAGAGAGGAAATGAGAAAGAGTAAGAGAGAGAAATATCATAATACTGGAAGTGCATAACAGATAAACAAGAGCTGTATGAGAACATTCATACTGCTATCTTCAGACTCTACATGTACATTTGAACGTATTTGATGTATGATAACCCATCAACCCAAAATTTAAAATGATTTTGGTAAAAATAAAAATTGCTCAGAATAACTTAAAAATGCAAAAACAATCTTCACAGAAGCAAACTTTCAGAGATATTTCATGATTTTGAAGTTAGTATAAATTTAGAAGTGTTACAATTCACAAAATTATAAGAATATATTCATATATTTCATTATATAACCCAAAGCGGAGGGCAAATGTTGTTTAGATGATTTTTTAAAACACAGCCTATCAGAAGCTGGGATGGTGGCTGTTGTAGAGTGCCTGCCTTATATGCATGAGGCCTTGGGTTTGATTCTTCAACATCATATTAGTAGAAAAAGATGGAATTGGTAGGGTGGCTCAAGTGCTCAAGTGGAAGTGCTAGCCTTGTGCTGAGGGACAGCACCCAGCACCCAGAGTTCAAGCCTCATGACCAACGAAATAAAAGTAAAAAACAAAACAAAACACAGTCTCTCACTTTTGTGACCTCAACTCTGTAATACCACTACTTCAGCCTATGGCTAAGATTTTAGGTGTGGACATTTATTATCCCTCCTGATTCAGACTGTACTTGATAATTTTTAATTAATATTATATTCTTAATTTTGCTTTTTGTAAATTCACATGCACCTATAAAAAATGGTTGGGCCATCACAGTAACCTTCTCAAAGTACCTTCTGATGATCACTAATAAAAGTTGTATTATATTACAACAAGGGAAACAATGCTACAAATAAAGAAAAACAATAATTAAATATTAATGATTAATAAAATAAAATACCAAACAATTACCAGTATTTTTCAGTTTTTGAAGTGTACTTACATATTAGATTTTACTATTTTCTCATATTCCTGTACATTAAACACTGGCTAAGATTATGATGTTCAACAAGAGTTTTATAGACTATGAGTAGTCTTTAAAGTTACCCACTAAGATTGCTTTTATAACTCATCTCATAATTTGTATATGGCTTATATCATCATTAGTTCCTCACTAACATATAAAGTAAGGAAGTCCTAAAGTTTTAAGAGAAACTGTGTAGTTAACACAGTCTTAACTCTTCACTATGCTTCTTTACACAAAGACTTTGCAACTTCTCATTAGGAATGTTTCTATGAACTCTGAAATGTACATTCTTAATAGCATATGTCTGCTACCATAAATCTTAAATACTTTATAGAAAAGTTGTATGTCCTGACAAACAGTCCTAATTTCGGCATATATAAGCAAATTCCCAAAATTAAATACATTTAAAACATTAAAACATTTATCAAACCTTAACACGTGCTGCAGTGTTCATTATGACCGGTGCCTTGTACAGAATAATTGAATTCCTCATCATAAACATCTCTTGAACAACAAGTAACTGGAATTATTTTGTTTTTGCCATGCCAATCTTGACTATTCTTAAATGTGTGCTTATATAAGAAATACATGGCTCTAAAATTTCATGAGAATTCTTCTAAACTTACTTTTTTTGAATTGTCTAGATTAAGAAAACCAATTATACTTTATATATAAAAATGTTCTGTGCTCAATTCAGCAACACGTACACTAAAATTGGAACAATACAGAGAAGATTAGCATAGCCCCTGTGCAAGGTTCACATACAAATTATTGAATCCTTCCATATTTTTACAAGTACAGATGCTGGAGAGGATTTGGCCACAAGGAAACCCTACTTCATTCTTGGTGGGAGTGTGAACTTTTTCAACCACATTGGAAAGCAGTATGGAGGCTTCTCAAAAGACTCCATATAAAGCTCGCCTATGACTCAGCAATCAGACTTTTTGGGATTAACTCAAATGGTCATAAGCAAGACCATACTAAACCTACCAGCACAACTATGTTTACTGCAGCATTATTTACGATAGCTAAGATATGGAGCTCACCCCAATGGCCCGCAGAAGATAAATGGATTATGAATATGTGGTATATATAAACAATGAAATTCTATGCCTCCATTGCCCAATTAGTTAGAAATTGGAAAGATTTGGAAAAAAAAATTTATTAAGTGAAGTAAGCCAAGTCCAAAGAAACATAGGTACCATGGTTTGCCTTATTTTCAACAACTAATATATGTCTGGGATAAGCAGAATAGATCATAAGCTATGTGCATATGACCAGATAAAATGATATTATGGGAAATGAACCACACAAGTGGTTATTTGTTTCTTGCTCTTCTTGTTTCCAAGGTACTTATAATGTGTGATGTGATTTTTTTGTTTCTTTATATGTTCCTCCCCCACGCTCTAACCCCTGTTTTCACTGTACTTGAAGTTGGTGCACCAACACCTGTGTATATGTTTCTCTAATTTGGGGAGGGGAAAGGGAAATACAAAATGCTTAAATAGGGATTCTGGTTGAGATGCACAAACACTATGTTGAAAAATGAACTGTACAATTTAGGCAGGGGAAGGAGGGAGGGGAGTGTATTCTTTGAGGTGGGAAGGGGTGGTAAGGAAAAAGAAAGGAAGAGGTAACACTGATTGTTAGAAAATGTACTCATTATTTGCTCTTGTAATTGTGACAACTCCGTACAGTTTTTTTACACTTAAAAACATAAAAATGTTCTGATCATGTGACATATTTTATTTCTACAGTTCATACAATTTAATAAACAGTAATTTGGGAAAAACAAAAAAATGTTCTGATATAGAAGAGTTTATTTCCCCTATTTTCCCATATAATATTTTTAACAAAGAAATTAATGTAGAACACTGATATGAAGGCATTTTGAATAAATGTGTGTGTGAGAGCGCACATGCATGCACACATGCACACATGCAAATGCTTGTGTATTGGCACTCTCAGAGTTTGAAATCAGGGCTTCAAGGTCTTGCTTGGCTTTCCTTTCTAGATTGGTCATCTAATATATAAACTACATCTCCATTCCTGGCTATTTCCTAGTTCATTAAACTTTTGAAAAATAATCTCATGAATTTCTTTTGCCCTAAGTGGCTTCCAAAAGTTATCCACAGATCTCAGGCTCCTGATTAGATATCCGTAGTAGATAGGATTATAGGTGTGGCCAGCCAGCATAAGGCTTTCAGAATTTTTTTAAATTTATTTTATTTTATTTGTGAACATACTGTACAGAGGGGTTACAATTACATGGGCAGGATAATGCGTACATTTCTTACCAAGCATTGCAGCCTCCTCCTTTGTTTAACCTTCACATCCCTCCCCAGCCTTCCACATCCACCTCCCAGTCCCAGTCCTTCTCCCCGCCCCACACCGACGTTGTAAAGCTCGTTTTGGACATGACAACTTGTACTTCTCATTGTTGCAACAGGTTCACCTGTATCCTTAAACGACTTGTTTTTCCCCATCTCCTCCACAAGTTATAATGACATCAAATATAGTGAAAGTAGAGGTTATACTGTGGGGGAGGGACATACAAACCAACAGAGAAATAATCTTATAAATGCGTTAGAAACACATGCATGAAAGAGAAAAAACATTAAAATACATATCTAAGGATTCTTTTTCCTAACATCACATTATCTGACCTTTTCCGCTTGACTCATACATATACTAGCTATGGCAAATAAGGGAAACCATGGGGCCTATGTTTCTTTGGGCCTGGCTGACTTCTCTTAATATAATTTTTTCCAAGTCTTTCCATTTCCTAACAAATGGGGAAATGTCATTCTTTCTGATAGAGGCATAGAATTCCATTGTGTAGATATACCACATTTTCTTGATCCATTCATCTACTGAGGGGCATCTGGGTTGGTTCCAGATCTTAGCTATGGTAAATAATGCTGCAATAAACATAGATGTGCTGGTTGCTTTAGTGTGGTCTTGTTTGTAAACATTTGGGTAAACGCCTAAAAGTGGGATTGCTGGGTCATAGGGGATTTCTATGTGGAGTCTTTTAAGGTACCTCCATACTGCTTTCCAAAGTGGTTGAACAAGTTTACATTCCCAGCAACAATGAAGTAAGGTTCCCTTCTGTCCACATCCCCTCCAGCATCTGTTGTTGTTAGAGTTCTTGATTTTTGACATTCTAACTTGAGTGAGGTGGTATCTCAATATTGTTTTGATTTGCATTTCTTTTATGGCTAGGGAGGTTGAACATTTCTTCATGTGTTTTTTGGCCATCCTTCTTTCTTCTTCAGAGAACTTTCTCTTTAAGTCTTTCGCCCACTTGTTTATTGGACAGTTGATTCTTTGAGGATTTGTTATTGGGGGATTTAATTTTTTGAGTTCCCATTATATTTTAGATATGAGACCCTTGTCCGTTGTATGGCTAGTAAAGATCTTCTCCCAATCCGTGGGCTTTCTATTGATCTTACTAGTTATGTCCTTTGCCATGCAGAAGCTCTGCAATTTCATGCATTCCCATTTGTCCAACCATTCTTTGATTTGTTGGGTTTCCAGGTCTCTATTCCTAAAATTTAGACCTGAGCCACGGAGGCCTAGGGTTTCTGCTTTTCCATCCCGTAATGTTTTCAGAGTGTCTGCTTTGACTTCGAGGTCTTTGATCCATTTGGAGTTGATTCTGGTGCAGGGTGATATATAAGGATCTAGCTTTGTTTTTCTACAAGTAGTTAACCAATTTTGCCAGCACCAATGACTGAAGAGGTTGTATTTGTTCCATTGGATTGTTTTAGCTCCCTTACTGAAGATTAGATGGCTATAGGTCTGTAGGATCATTTCTGGGTTTTCAATTCTATTCCATTGGTCCGAAGGTCTGTTCTTAGGCCAATAGCAAGGTGTTTTTATTACTATGGCTTTATATTAGAGTTTGAAATTTGGTATTGATATTCCTCCAGCAGTGTTCTTTCCATTGAGGAGCGTTTTTGATATTCGGGGTCTTTTATTGTTCCATATGAATTTTTGGATTGCCTCTTCTATTTCCTTGAAGAATGAGGTTGGGATTTTGATAGGTATCGTGTTGAATTTGTAGATAGCCATGGGAAGTATTGCCGTTTTCACGATGTTAATCTTTCCAATCCAGGACCATGGGAGGTTTTGCCATTTTTTAAGTTCTGTGTTGATTTCCTTTTTCAAGATTTTAAAGTTTTCATCATAGAGGTCCTCACTTCTTTGGTTAAGTTAATTCCTAGGTATTTTATTTTTTGTGGGGCTATTACAAATGAAGTTGCTTTCCTAATTTCAGCCACACTTTTCTCATAGTTAGCATACAGAAAAGCCATTGATTTTGGGGGGTTAATATTATACCCTGCTACTTTGCCAAAGTTTTGAATCAGCTTGAGTATTTTGGGAGTGGAGTATATGGGATTCTTTAAATATAATATCATGTCGTCTGCAAAGAGGGAGAGTTTTATGTCTTCTTTCCCTATTTGGATCCCCTTCATGTCTGCATCTTGTCTTATTGCTGTAGCTAGGCATTCTAATACTAGACTGAATAGAAGTGGAGAGAGTGGACATTCTTTTCTTGTTCCTGAGTTAAGAGGAAATGGCTTTAGTTTTTCACCATTGAGTATAATGCTGGTTGTAGGTTTGTCATATACAGCCTTTATTGCTTTGAGGAATGTTTCATGGATTCCCAATTTTTCCACAACCTTCATCATAAAGGGGTGTTGGATCTTGTTGAATGGTTTTTTTGCATCTATTGAGATAACCATATGGTTCTTATTCTTGCTCCTGTTGATGAGATGAATAATATAAATTGATTTCCATATATTCAACCAGCTTTGCATCCCTGAAATGAATCCTGTTTGATCATGGTGTATGATTTTTTGGAAGAATTGTTGAAGTCGATTGGCCATAATTTTGTTGAGAAGTTTCGCATCAATATTCATCAAAGAAGTGGGTCTATAATTCTCTTTCTTTGATGAGTCCCTGCCTGGTTTTGGGATGAGGATTGTGATGGTTTCATAAAATGTGTTCGGTAGTGAACTTTCTCTTTCAATTTCATTGAAGAGTTGGAGGAGTATTGGTGTGAGCTCTGCTTAGAAGGCCTTGTAAAATTACGGTGTAAAACCCTCTGGTCCTCGACTTTTCTTAGCTGGAAGGTCTCTTATTGCTGTTTCTATTTCAACGCTTGATATGAGCCTGTTAAACTGGTTTAACTCATCTTGGTTTAGTTTTGGCATGTCAATACTTGCTAGGAAAAGGTCCATTTCTGTCAGGTTCTGTTTGAGAACTTTATTAGCATAAAGTTTTGAGAAGTATTCCCTTATAATGTTTTGAATCTTGGTTGTTTCCCTGGTGATGTTTCCATTCTCGTCTCTGAGTTTATTTATTTGGGTGTGGTGTCTTCTTTTTTGGATAAGATTTGCTAAAGGTCTACCTATTTTGTTAATATTTTCGAAGAACCAACTCTTTGTTTTGTTGATTCTTTCTATAGTTTTTTTTTAATCTAATACATTTAATTTTGATTTAATTTTAATTATATCTTTCAGTCTACTGGATTGGGGTTTATCTTGCTGCTCTTTTTCAAGGAGGTTCAGGTGTCTTATTAAAGTGTTGGTTTCAGATCTCTCCAATTTGTTGATGTAGGAGCTCAGAGCTATAAAATTGCCTCTGAGTATTGTTTTTGCTGTGTTCCAGAGTAGCTGGCAATTTGTGTGTTCATTTTTGTTGAATAGCATGAACATTTGAATTTCCTTCCTAATCTCTTCCATGACCCAGTCGTGATTCAGCAGTGTGTTGTTCAGCCTCCACATGATACCAGACTTTCTTTGGTGGCTTTTGGTGTTGAGTTCTAATTTTATTCCCTTGTGGTCAGAGAGAATGCAAGGTATAAATTTAATGTTTCTGAATTTGGACAAGTTTGCTTTGTGGCCTAAAATGTGGTCTATTTTAGAAAATGTTCCATGTGCTGCTGAGAAAAATGTGTAGTCTGATGCTGCTGGGTGAAATGTTCGGTAGATATCTGTTAAATCTAGTTGATCTATGCAGCTGTTTAGATCTGTAGTTTCTCTGTTGAGTTTTTGCCGAGATGATCTATATAGTGGGGAGTGTGGTGTGTTAAAATCCCCAACAATTAATGTCTTTGGAGTTATATGGGATTTGAGGGAAATTAGTTTTTCTTGGATAAATTTGGGTGCCCCATTGTTTGGCGAGTAGATATTTAGAATTGTAATATCCTCCTGAAGGAGAGATCCTGTAATTAGTATGTAGCAACCTTCTTTATCTGTTCTCATGAATTTTAATTGGAAGTCTATTTCATCTGATATTAGGATTGCAACTAACGCCTTTTTATGGGGGCCGTTTGCTTGGTAGATTTTGTTGCAACCTTTAACATTGAAAATGTGTTTGCTTTTAGGGGCAAAATGTGACTCCTGAAGGCAGCAGTTAGAAGGGTCTTGTTTTTTAATCCAACTAGACTGTCTGTGTTGTTTAATTGGAGATTTCAGTCCGTTAACATTAAGAGAATGGACTGAGAGGTATTTGGGAGTTCCTGCCATGTTATCCTCCTTCTTGGGGGTTGCAAAAACTGGGTTCTTCCGATGGTTCTTGGATTCTCAGTTTGGGTGCAGTTTCTTGGATTCTCAGTTTCGGTGCACTTTCTTGTCCTTTATTGTGGTCTTGTTGGTTTTCTATGTGTAGGAAATCTATAAGAATCTTTTGGAGGGCTGGTTTGGTGGAGATGTATTGTTGCAATTTTTCTTTGCTATGGAAGGTTTTTATTTGGCCTTCAGTTATGAAGGAGAGTTTAGCTGGGTACAGTATTCTTGGTTGATAGTTGTTTGTTTTTAGGGCATGGCATACTTCATTCCAGGCTTTGCTTGCTTTGATTGTCTCTGCTGAGAAATCTGAGGTGATTGTAATTGCTTTTCCTTTATAGGTTATTAATCTTTTCTCCTTGACAGCTTTAAGGATCTTTTCCTTGGTCTGAGTTGATCCTTTGTGGATTATAATGTGACAGTGGGATGTCCTATTCTGGTCTGGTCGGTTTGGAGTTCTAAAAGCTTCTTGTATCTATATAGGCCCATCTTTTTGCATGTTTGGGAAGTTCTCTGCTAGGATCCTGTTAAACAAATTTCCTAGGCCATTCACTTCTGTTTCTAGGTGCTCCTCTACACCCATTATCCTTAGAGTAGGCCTTCTGATGGTGTCTTCCAAGTGTTGGATAGATATATCATATTTCTTGGATTTGCCTTGGATGGTTGTATTTTCTTTCTCTATAATATCTAGTCTGTCTTCAATCCCTGATATTCGATCTTCTGCATGGTCTAACCTGCTGTCAAGACTTTCTACTTTGTTTTTATATCTCTTTTCTTTCTAATTGGTCAGCTTTGATGGCTTCAAGTTCTGTGTTGAAGCTTTGTTTTAGATCTTGTATGAACTTCTTTACTTCCTTAATTTGATGTTCAGATCACTTAGTTGATTGGTTAGGGTTTCCTTGGACTCCCATTCCTTCTATTGTGTTCCATTCAGCATTCCCTTTGTGGTCTCCCTGACTTCCTTCATCTCTTTGTTAATGGATTCCATTAATGCCTTTAGTGATCTTTGTGTATTCTCTTCCTGCTCTCTCAATTCCTGTATTACTCTTTGATTAGCTTCCTCCCATTTGTGGGATTCCTGTAGTTCTCTTTGAGTGTTCTCAGCCTGTTCACACCATTCCTGCCTTTCTCTTTGAGTATTCACAAGCTGCTCATGCAAATCCTGTATCAGCTTTTGAGTAGATTGCTCACGCTTATTATATTCCTGTGTAAACTTTTGGAATGCCTCCTCTCTGTGCCTATCACGCTCATACAGAGACCTTTGTATGCTTTCAATATTTTGATTTATCATGTTTGACAGCAGTGTTTGTAGAGCTATTTCGGAATTCTCCTCTGGATTATTCATTATCTGTTCTGTCCCCTGATTATCGGGATTGGGAATTGAGATACCCGGATTTGCCATTTTTCTTGTGTTTTTCCGGCTTACTCTGCCCATTTGAGATGAAAATAGCACCAGTTTTGTGCTAGAATACTATCTTAAGGCAAGCATCAACCCAAGTCTATATTTGCACAGTCAATAGTCTACAAATACAATCTAGTTCAACCGATACATCTATTCAACATCAAACAACTATACGTTAATGGGCTGTGAACAGCAAAAAAGAATTTGGAAGACCAGAAATTTTTAGGGTTACGGAGAGATGTGGGTAAAAAAATAGGAATAGATTGATGTGGGGAGGCTCAGCGAGAATTACTTAATCTCAAAGCAGGAAATAGGATGGGTAGGATGAAAGTAGGGAGAGAGGAAAAAAAAAGAAAGGGAACAGGAAAAGAAAAGAGACCAGAAAAAATAGGTAGAAATTAATACAAATTATGTAGAATCCATAACAATCTATTTAGATAAGAACATGAATTTATTGAGAGAAGGGGAGGGATATAAAGGAGATATGAAAAGCTTAAAAATAAAAATGCTTAAAAATTATATAGGTATAAAGGGGTAGTACGGCTATTAAGGAATTTAAGTCTTAGAGGTTCTGACTTGAGTAAAAAATTTGTGGAATAAGTGTGTACACAGTAGGGGATAGGGTCTAATATTCAACTACGGGTTTATCTGAGGATGTACAGAACAAGAATTAAGTCACATAAAGAAGAACGAAAGAGAGGAGAAGGTGAAAAGGATAAGAAAGGAAGAAGAAAAAGATGAGAAGTTCAGTAGAGCAAAACAAAAAACAAAAAGATAATTTAAAAAGAAAAAAATAAGAGAAAGAAGACCAAAAAAGAAAGCAAAAACGCACACTCCCGTATCCCCAAAATAAAAATTCTAAGAGGAAAAGAAAGTTTCTGGAAAACAATTTTTTAATTAAAAAAGGCAAAGATTAAAGATTGATAAAAGTTTTAGAAAAGAAAAAAAAATTATATAAGGTACCAAAAATAAAAACTAAAAAAAAAAAAAGAAGACGAAGAAGAAGAGAAAAATGAAAAAAAAAAAAAAAAACCAAAACCAAAAAACAAACAAACAAAAACAAAAAACTTCCTTGACTTTTTTTTGGGGAGGAGTGGGAAAAATCCTGTATCTCCCTTTTGTCCATACCCAGCCTCTTGTTGGAGTCTCTGGTGTGCTTGTGGTCCTGTGGCTTTGTTGGTTTCTTAAGTCAGTTTGTTCGAACAGGCAATAAAATGCTCTGCTTTACCCAGGATTTGGCGATCCTCCTCCCAGGCTAGTTCATTGGGAGACAGATCTGCTTTGAGTATCACAAAAGATGGGGATGCATTGATGAGGCTAGGTTCTCGTAGGTTTTCCGGGGCTGCTTTGTGAAAACCTCACAGAGCCCAGCCTGGAGCCATTCTCAGGGTTTCTGTTTACTGATTTGCAATTGCTTGCCGAGGCTGCTAGAGGGAGGGGCAGCATCTGGCTCTGATTACCCAGTGAAGAAACCCACTCCTCGGGCTGGCGTGACTTGTCCCTTGGTGGAGCTGAGTCTGGCAGGTCACGCCACCGTTAAGTTCTTGTGAACTGCTAAATGACTCGTTTTATTCCAAGGCTTGAGCTGGAGCTAGCAGCTCCTCCGAGCTTTGTCGGTATCCAAGATGGAGATCAGCGGTGCTGGGGGGGTAGGAGTGGCCTTCCCTCCTCTGCTCCCTGAGAAGGAGTGAGGAATTCAGGCTTCTAGTCACGCCGAGTCTTAGTTCCTGGGTCGTCTCTGGTCTGCAAACTGCAGGATGAAGATGTCTGCTCCTTGTCGGTTCTTGCTGGTGTCGAGTAGAATCCACTCGCCTGCTGCTTCTGGCTCCTTCGTCCGGACTCTCTGTTTATCAGGTGCTCGCCCGCCACAGCCACAGCTGCCACTGCCGCGGCAGCTGCTGGCAAGGGCTCAGAAGTGTCTCGTTGCCTGGGTTTCCTTCTCTGGCCTAACTCTCTGTCCTGTGATGGCACACTTGGTGTAATTCTCTGACTTAGGACTGTTCACTGGAACTCTAAAACTTCCTTCTATGTGAGAGCTTACTTCGACTCCAGCTTCTCCTCTACCATCTTCCCGCCAAATCTTCAGAATATTTTTAAAAGTAGAAGAAAATTTACTTCACAGGGGCCTGTTTTATCATCTCCTACTTTTAAAGCATTTTGGAGTGATTATATGTGAATTTATTTCGTTTGGTATTCTTAAAAGATAGTATGTGATGGTATTTAAAAATTTTAATACTTTTTAAAAAAGAATACTGGAGCTGTGGGACGAAAGAAGGTCAGCTCAGTGCATGATAATCCAATGTCACCAACACAGTCTGTGTTGAAGACAAAATGTAACAGAAAACAATCGCCATGGGCAATAATTGCTATGCTATTATTCATAGGAAAATATGAATATTAAATTGAGAGTGTAAGAGAATGGAGAGATTTTACCTACCTTTTTTCTATTGCTAAAAGACTTTTGGAAACTGTGACTCATTTCCTTCCTCACTGTGTGTCAATGGGCCCTGTACTTAGTGCCTTTAATTACAATTTTCCCAACACTAAAATGATAATAACATTAGCATTATAGCAAATGCTATCTTAAGAATTGAGAGAAATAAAACTTGCAAAATACTTAACATAAATTTCTATGAATGAGCATTGAGTTTAGCCAACAGTTTTTTTAAATACTAAATAAAATGCAATAATATTACAGAAAAGATTATAGGTATTGAGCAACCAGAAGGAATGTGATCTATTGACCATGCTCTGCTTCTAAGGAAGCCATTTGTATAACTGCTCATGCTATAAATCAAACTGGTTATCTTATGTCTTGGTAGTGTAAAAATATCAGGGACAGAATAATGAAGGAATGTTGTAGACTGAGGTGAAGTCCATATGCTAATGTGAAAAACTGATAAAATGTAAATTAACTAGGCAATATATTGTATTTTACATCATTTAAATTATATCGCAAAGATAAGGAATACCTGGAAGAATGAATTCTCTTGATATCCTATCATAGTCCTTAGCAGGATGAACTCTTTCTTCATTCTTGTAGAGGCAATAACAGAGGAGAGGAACTGTATTTTTTGTTTGCTTCCTTCCATTTGTCCTTCAGTTTGAGTCTAAACTACATGAGACTGAATGAAACTAAGGGAAATTAGACACGCAGGCTTTGGAAAGAACAATCAACGAAAATAAATAAAATACTTATAGCCTTATGAAAGGTCTAACTAAATTGAGTTATATACTCTCAAGCGTAAACAGAAAATGATTTACACAATATCATGTTATTGAAAATTGAAAAATGTAAGGAGTTGCTTAATTTTTTTCATTTCTACTCCCTTGAATTAATTATTGATTTTATAGAGAGAGATTAAAGATAAGATTAACAAGAAATGATTAAAATTGAAAAGAGTTCTGGGAAGATGGCAGAGGAGAAACTGGAGGCTAAACAATATCTCGCATAGAAAGCAGTTTTAGTGTTCCAGTCATCAGTCCTAAGGCAGAGAATCACACCAAGGGTGCCATCACAATACAGAGAGTTTGTCCAGAGAGAGAAAACCCAGGCAAGGAGACAGATCTGTTCACTTGCCAGCAGCCTTGGCTGCTGCTGTGGCGGCGGTGGTGGTGGCGGTATCTGCCAAACCTGCAAAATAGAGAGTCTAGGATGAAGGCCCCAGACTCAGCGAGCTAGCAGATTCTACTCAACACCAGCAAGAACTGACAAGTAGCAGACATCTTCATCCTGTAGATCGAAGACCAGAGACGACCTAGGAGCCAACACTCTGGCATGAGTAGAAGCCTGACATCCTCATTCCTTCTCAAGGAGCAGAGGAGGTAAGGCCAACTCTCCACTCCCCCACTACTGGAGATCTCCATTTTTGATACTGACAATGGCCTGACTGAGACTCTAGCTCCAACTCAGGCCTTGAAAGAAAACAAAAGAGTCATTTAGCAGGTCACAGGAACCTGACCTGACCTGCCAGGCTCAGCTACACCCAGGGAAAACTCACCCAGCTGGGGCCAAGCCAGCTCCACCAGCCCCAGGAGTGGCTTTCTTCACTGGGTAAACAGACCCAGAGGCTGCCCCTCCCTACAGCAACCTTGACAATAAATTGAAATTCAGTAAACAAAAACTTTGATAATATCTCCATGCTGGACTCTGTGGGTGTCTCAGAAGGTAGCCGCTTAGGGAAAAGTTACTGTTCATTGAAAGGGCTCAACTCTACTCAGAACTTAGCCTAATCACAGCATCTCCAAACTAGAGGAAACAGACATCTCCCATTTTTGTGAGACTCAAAGGAGATCTCCCTCCCATTGAACTACCCTGGGAGGAAGATCACAAAATCCTGGGTAAAACAGAGCATTTTTCTGCCTGCTCAAACAAACTGACTTTAAAAACCAATCAAGCCACAGTAAAGCCAAACACTACAAGCAGAGCAGAGACTCCAACCTGCGACTGGTTATTGACACAAGAGAGATACAGGATCTTCCCATCTTCCCCCCAAAAAAATCAAAGAACTTATTTTTTGTACCTTTTAAATATTTTTTTTAATTTTATGATTTTTAATTTTTAACTTTTTAAAAATTGTTTGCTATTAACTTTTTTCCTATTATAATATAGATTTAAGGGTTATATGTGTGTGTCCTTTTTTTAGCTCTACTGAACTTTTGATCCTTTTTCTCTTTCACATTCTTTTCACTTTTTCTTCTCTTTCGTTGTTTTTCTGTGTGACTTAATTGCTGTTCTCCTCATACTCAGATATACACACAATCGATTATTAGACCTTATCCCCCATTGTGTACACACTTAATCCAGAAATTTATTATTCATTTCAGAACCTCTTAGACTTAAATTCCTTAATAGCAATACTATTTATTTATACCTATACAATAGTTTAAGAAATTTTATTTTTTAATTTTTCGTGTCTCCTTTTTATCACTCTCCTTCTCACATCCTGTTGCTGTTCTTCTGTGAATAATATGTTGTTAAATTTGCATAATTTTAAAGTGTTTCTGTTTTTAATTTTTAATTTTTCTTGTTTCCTTTTTCTTTTTTTCTTTTTCTTCTTTATTCTCTTTCTACTATCATTCCATCCAATCTGTTTCCCTCTTTAAGATTTTGACTTAGTTAATTTAACTCTCCCTTTACCTTATCATATTCCTCTATTCCTATTTTTGCCCACATCTCTCCCTAAGCCTGATAATTTCTGGTTTACCAAATTCTTCTTTGTGGTTCATAGCCCATTAATACATAGTTGTTTGATGTTGAATAGATAAATCTGTTGAACTATATTGTATCTGCAGACTTTTGACTGTGCAACTACAGACTTTGATTGATGCTTTCTTTAAGATAGTGTTCTAGCACAAAACTGGTGTTAACTTCATTCCAAATGGGCAGAAAAAGCTGGAAAAACACAAGGAAAATGGCAAGTCTGTGTATCTCAAATCCCACTCATGATAATCAAGGGACAGAACAGATAGTGAATAATCCAGAGGAGAGCTCCCAAAAAGCTCTATAAATACTACTGGTAAACATGGTAAATTTAAAGATTGAAAATCTGCAAAGGATTCAGTGTGAGCATGATAGGGAGAGAGAGGAGGCAAACCATGGTTCAATACAGGAATATCATGAAAGTGAGGAAGATACTCAAAGATTGATGCAGGAATTTCATGAGCAGATTGAGAACACTCAAAGAGAAATAAAGAAACGGCAAGAGCAGGCTGAGATCAGTGAAAGAGATAGACAGGAATTGCATGAGTTGGCCAAGAAGAGACAAAGAGAAAGTCAGGAATAGCATGAATGTGAGGAAGCTCATCAAAGAGTAATACAGGAATTGAGAGAGCAGGATGAGAATAGACAAAGATCAATAGAGGCTTTCATGGAATGCATAAACAGAGAACTGAAAGAAGACAGGGAGACCACAAAGGGAATGCTAAATAGAGTACAACAAAAGGAATAGGAGTCCAAGGAAAACATAACCAATCAACTAAGTGATTTGAGAAAACACTGAACACCAAATTAAGGAATTAAAGAAGTTCACACAAGGTCTAAAACAAAGTTCCAACAAAGAATTTGAAGCAATCAAATCTGACCAACTAGAAGGAAAAGAAATAAAAAAAAGTGAGAAAGGCCTGATAGTAGGTTAGACCATGCAGAAGATCAAATCTCAGGGATTGAAGACAGCCTAGATATTATAGAGAAAGAGCACACAACCATCCAAAACAAATCCAAGAAATATGATAGATCTAATCAACATTTGGAAGGCACCATCAGAAAGACTAATCTAAGGATAATGGGTGTACAGGAGCACCTAGAGACAGAAGTTAATGGCCTAGGAAATTTGTTTAACAGGATCCTAGCAGAGAACTTCCCAAACATGCAAAAAGATGGGCCTATTCAGATACAAGAAGCTTTTAGAACTCCAAATAGAACAGACCAGAACAGGACATCCCAACATCACATTTTAATCCAAAAGGATGAATTCAGAACATGGAAAATATCTGTAAAGCTGTCAAGGAGGAAAGATCAATCAACTATAATGGGAAACCAGTTAGAATCACGTCAGATTTTTCAGCAGAGACAACTAAAGCAAGAAGAGACTGGATTGATGTATGCCATGCCCTAAAGAGAAACAACTATCAACCAAGAATACTGTACCACCTAAACTCTCATAATCAAAGGTGAAATAAATACCTTCCACAGCAAAGAAAAATTGAAACAATATATCACCGCCAAACCAGCCCTACAAAAGATTCTTAAAGATATCCTACACATAGAAAACCAACAAGACTACAATAAAGGCCAAATAATCACACCCAAACTGAGAATGCAAGAACCATAGGTAGAACCCAGTAGCCACAGGCCCCAAGAAGGTGGATAAAATGGCAGGAACTCCCAAATACCTCTCAGTCCTACCTCTCAACATTAACGGACTTAACTCTACAACTAAGCGACATAGACTATCTACTTGGATTAAAAAGCAAGATCCTTCTATCTACTGCCTTCAGGAGTCACATCTTGCCCATAAAAACACATTTTCAATGTGAAAGGCTGAATAAAATCTACCAAGCAAATGGCACCCATAAACAGGTAGGTGTTGTAAACTTCATATCAGATTAAATAGACTTCAAATTAAAACTTGTGAGAAGAGATAAAGAAGGTCGTTCCATAGTAATTGAGGAATCTCTCCTTCAGGAGGATATTACAATTCTAAATATCTATTCACCAAACAACAGAGAACCCAAGAAACACTACTTTCCCTCAAATCCCATATAGATCCAAAGACATTAAATGTTGGTGACTTTAACACACCACTCTCCCTACTAGATAGATCAACTAGGCAAAAACTCAACAGAGAAACTGCAGATATAAACAACTGCATAGATCAACTAGATTTAACAGACATCTACCAAATATTTCACCCAGCAGCATCAGAATACACATTTTTCTCAGCAGCACATGGAACATTTTGCAAAACAGACCACATTTTAGGCCACAAAGCAAACTTGTCCAAATTCAGAAACATTGAAATTATACCTTGCATTCTCTCTGACCACAAGGGAATAAAATTAGAACTCAACACCAAAAGCCACCAAAGAAAGTCTGGTATCATGTGGAGGCTGAACAACACACTGCTGAATCACGAGTGGGTCATGGAAGTGATTAGAACGGAAATTCAAATGTTCATGATATTCAACAAAAATGAACACAAATTACCAGCTCATCTGGGACACAGCAAAGGCAGTACTCAGAGGCAATTTTAGAGGTCTGAGTTGCTATATCAACAAATTGGAAAGATCTGAAACCAACAATTTAATGAGACATCTGAACCTCCTTGAAAAATAGCAGCAAGATAAACCCCAATCCAGTAGACAGAAAGAAATAATTAAAATTAAATCAGAAAAAATTGAATTAGAATCCAAAAAGAACATAGAACGAATCAACAAAGAAAGAGTTGGTTCTTTGAAAAAATTAAAAAATTTGACAGACCCTTCGCATATCTTACCAGAAAAAAGAAGAGGACACACCCAAATAAATAAAATCAGAGATGAGAATGGAAACATAACCACAGAAATAACCAAGAATCAGAATATTATAAGGGAATATTTCTCAAACCTTTATGCTAATAAGTTTGAGACCTTGGCAGAAATGGACCTTTTCCAGGCAAATTCTGACACGCTGAAAGTAAACCAAGATGAGTTAAACCATCTTAACAGGTCCATATCAAGGCCAATATCAAGAATATTATAAGGGAATATTTCTCAAACCTTTATGCTAATAAGTTTGAGAACTTGGCAGAAATGGACCTCTTCCAGGCAAATTCTGAGCTGCCAAAACTAAACCAAGATGAGTTAAACCATCTTAACAGGCCCATATCAAATATTGCAATATAAACAACAATAAGAGACCTCCCATCTTAGAAAAGCCCAGGACCAGATGGTTTTACAGCGTAATTCTACAAGGCATTCAAAGGAGAGCTCACACCAATACTCTTCCAAAACTTCAATGAAATTGAAAGAGAAAGTTCACTACTGAACTCATTCTAAGAAGCCATCATAACACACATTCCAAAACCAGGCAGGGACTCATGAAGGGAAGAGAACTATGGACCCATTTCTTTGATGAACATTGATGGAAAACTTCTCAACAAAATTTTGGCCAATCGACTTCAACAATTCATCCAAAAAATCATACACCATGATCAAACAGGATTCATTTCAGGGATGCAAAGCTGGTTCAATATACCCAAATCAATTAATATAATTCATCACATCAACAGGAGCAAGGATAAGAACCCCATGGTTATCTCAATAGATGCATTAAAAGCATTCGACAAGATCCAACACCCATTTATGATGAAGGTTCTGGAAAAATTAGGAATCCATGGAAAATTCTGAGACTTCTCCCAGGAATCACAATTTACAATAACCTGAAAGATGTATTCTAAATGAAGAAAAATGTCTTCTGATCTTTAGAAAACCACGCACAAACACACACACACACACACACACACACACACACACACACACACACACACACACACGCACACACACCAACCTCAAACACTTAGAGAGAATTTATTTTTGTTCCCAAGAATTTTTTTAATTATGAAAATACTGTACATAGGGGTTACAATTACATGGGCAATATAATGAGCACATTTCTTGTAGTGTCAATGTCGCAGGACCCTCACCAAGAAGACCAATGAGTGTCAAATGTTCCAAAATGCAAAAACAAGGTTTTATTTAGATGGGCTGCAGCTCAGGCCTCTTCCTACATTCCAACACAGTGGAGGAGATCCCCCAGCTAAAGATTTGCAGGGCTTATAAAGGCAAGCAACCAGGTGTTTGTTTACCACCACATGTTGCTCTGCTAGCTGAGATAAACAAGCAACAAATAGTCACTGCTTTAACACTTCATTCCCCCCTTGACTTATGGTCCTGAGACACAATCTTGTGGCTCTGGCCCAAAACTAAACTCCAACAGCTCTCGATCTTGACTAGTCCCTCTCTGACCTTAGCCATGTTGTCTTCTGCTATTCCTGAACTGTCAACGTAAAAACAACACTCTTCTCCTAGTGCAGTACAAATTTCCTCTTGTAGTGAGAGGCTCCAAGGAGTTCTGCAAATGATAATTGCAATAATACCAATAACAATCAGTCAATTTTTCTTTTCTTGAGTCGTACGTGGAGTGGTTGGGTAGGGTGTTTGGAGACTTCCCATGTTTCTCCACGGTAGTCCAGGGCAAAGAGTCAGTCAGTCTGGTGTGGGAGCAGTGAATCCAAGTAGCAATGCCATCCACCTTAAGGGCAGTAGGTGTAGCCAGTAGCACCATGTACGGTCCCTTCTACCGTGGTTCCAAAGATCTCAAGTTGTGCTTTCGAACAAGCACCCAGTACCCTGGTTTAAATGAGTGGGGGGTAGGAATAGAAGCAGAATCATATAATGCTCTAAGCTGGGGCAATACACTTTCATAGACAAGCTGTAGATAGTCAAGTTTACATAGAAATTTTGTATCACTCAAATCAGCAAGCAATTCAGTCTGAAGGCTAGGGATAATGGGTGGAAGGTGTCCATACATTATTTCAAAAGGAGTAAAGTCAGCTGATAGGGTGAAAGTCTCACTCTAAACAGGGCAAAAGGAAGGAGTGATACTCAGTCTGTGCCAGTCTCCAAAGCCAATTTAGTTAAGGTCTCTTTTAGAGTCTGATTCATTCTTTCTACCTGCCCTGAACTCTGGGATCTATAAGCACAGTGCAATTTCCAATCTGTCCCCAGTGCCATGGCTATTCCCTGACTTACTTTTGAGATGAAGGCCAGCTCATTGTCCCACCCAATGGTGGATGGGAAGCCATACCTGGGTAGGATTTTTCCCAGTATCTTCTTAGCCATGACGTTCACCGTCTCATGCTTTGTTGGATAGGCTTGAACCCATCCTGATAAGTGTGTCTACAAAAACTAGCAATATTTATATCCAAATTTTAAAGTTTTAATTTCTGTGAAGTCTACTTCCCAATACACACCTGGTCCATCTCCAAGGAGGCAAGCTCCTTTTGTGACCAGTTGATTGGGGGCATTGGTTACCTGACAGGCTTTACAATTTTTAAAAATGTCCTCAATGAGTTGATTTCCTGGCCTAATTTTTACTTCTGAGTGTTGGAGCAAATCCTGCATTCTTTGGGTTCCCATGAGAGAGGCCCAATGGATTCTTTTAAGAATCACCTTGCCCAATCTTTGTGACAAGATAAGTTTCCCCTCACCAGTTTTCCACCAGTCTTTATTTTCTTCTCTGCTTGGGGGTTTATAGGCCATGGGAATTTTCTTTATCCACTCCAAGTCTTCTTAGGAGTACTGAGGCTTAGGAGGCAAAGCTTGTGGTCCTGGGTCTACTAGAGTAGGTACTTCCTCTCTGGTCTAGAGGGCTGCCTCCTTAGCTGCCTGATCGTCCAAGTTATTTACTTTGGTTATTGAATCAGTTCCCTTTTGATGGCCAGGGCAGTGCATAATTGCAATATTTGCTGGTTCCCATAAGGCCCGTATAAGGCTTAAAATTTCTTGTTTGTTTTTAATAGCCATTCCCTCAGCTGTCAGCAGCCTCCTCCCTTCGTGAATGGCTCCATGGACATTCACAGTGGCAAAAGCATACCAACTGTCCGTGTAAATGTTTAGTCTCTTCCCTTTTCCCAGCTGTAGGGCTTTTGTTAGTGCCACTAGTTCTGCTCTTTGTGCAGATGTTCCCTGGGGGAGTGCTTCTGCCCACACTATCTCAGTGTCCATGATGACTGCTACACCCGTGTACCTTTTTCCATCTCGAATGAAACTGCTGCTGTCTGTGAACCAGGTATGCTCCGCATTCGATAGTGGTGAGGCTAACAACTCTGGCCTCTTTTCGTTGGCCTGGTCTCTCTTTTCACGCTCAATTTCACTCCTCTCTCCTTCCTTTCCTGTCTTTGCTCCTCTGTCTCTCTCTTATTGTAAACCTTTTCTGCCACGACTACTAGATCTGTAATAGACTTTTCACTAAGTCTGTCTAGAGCCTGCAACTTTCGCTTTATGTCTGCTGCAGCTTGATTTATATAGGCAAACATAATCATCTGAGCCGAGTCCTAGACCTCAAGATCATATGGGGTATATTGAATAAAAGCTTCCATGAGCCACTCATGGTACGCTGCCGGACTTTCACTTCCTCCCTGTCTAACATCATAAACTTTGGCTATATTAGTTGGTCAGGGAGCTGCTGCCTTGAGACTTGCCAACAGATCCTGGTGATAGACATGGAGTCGCTCCCTACCTTCAATCTTCTTGTAGTCCCATGTTGGTCTAGTTTCAGGAAAATAGACAGCAATCAGGGCAGGATCCATAATGGGCGCACCTGTGGGGCCAGGGATATGTTTCTGGGCTGCCTCTCAGAAAGCGTCTCTCTGCCGTGGTAAAAAGGACCTGTAAAACTGACTACAATCATCCCAAGTGGGCTGATGAATAAAGACAATAGTTTCAAGCAAACAAATTTAATCCTGCGGTTCCTCAGAAAAGGCGGCATTTTGGGTGCTCCAATTGTATACATCACTGGTAGAAAAATGGCCAATATTGGAATTGCTGTTGACCATCTGCATCCACAGGACCTATGGCACGTAAGGGAAAAAGTGCAGCATTAGAAGGAGGGTTGATCCCACGGCATCGTCAAGTGACTGGCCCCTCAGGAACTTTAAGGGCAGGTGCCCAGGATTTGGCTGTTGGTTCAATAGCTCCCTCTCTTGATCATTCCTAGGGTCTGCAGAAGGAACCTGGGAAGGGGAGTATGGGGGAGAAAACATTTCTTCTTCCAAGTTATCTACCTGAAAAACCAGGGGAATAATTTTCTTTTCCTCTCTCTTAGTTTGTTTTTTTTTAATTTAATTTTATTTTATTTGTGAACATACTGTACAGAGGAGTCACAATTACATGGGCAAGATAATGCGTACATTTCTTACCAAGCATTGCAGCCTCCTCCTTTGTTTACCCTTCACAACCCTTCCCAGCCTCCCCCCTGCCCCCCAATCCCAATCCTTCTACTTTCCCCCCTTACCCCCACCCCGCACCGACGTTGTAAAGCTCGTTTTGGACATGACAACTTGTACTTCTCATTGTTGCAACAGGTCCACCTGTATCCTTAAACACCTGGTTTTTCCCCATCTCCTCCACAAGGTATAGTGACATCAAATATAGTGAAAGCAGGGGTTATACTATGGGGGAGGACAGTACAAAGCAACAAAGAAATAATCTTATAAATGCGTTAGAAACACATGCATGAAAGAAAAAAAACATTAAAATGCACATCTAAGGGTTAATTTTCCTGACATCACATAATCTGACCTTTTCCTCTTGACTAATACATATTCTAGATATTACAAATAAGGGAAACCATGGGACCTATGTTTCTTTGGGCCTGGCTTACTTCACTTAATATAATTTTTTCCAAGTTTTTCCATTTCCTAACAAATGGGGCAATGTCATTCTTTCTGATGGAGGCATAGAATTCCATTGTGTATATATACCACATTTTCTTGATCCATTCATCTACTGAGGGGCATCTGGGTTGGTTCCATATCTTAGCTATGGTAAATAACGCTGCAATAAATATAGTTGTGCTGGTAGCTTTAGTGTGGTCTTGTATGTAAACATTTGGGTAAATACCCAAAAGTGGGATTGCTGGGTCATAGGGGAGTTCTATGTGAAGTCTTCTGAGGAACCTCCATACTGCTTTCCAAAGTGGTTGAACAAGTTTACATTCCCACCAACAATGAAGTAAGGTTCCTTTCTGTCCACATCCCCTGCAGCATCTGTTGTTGTTAGAGTTCTTGATTTTTGCCGTTCTAACTGGAGTGAGGTGATATCTCAATGTTGTTTTGATTTGCATTTCTTTTATGGCTAGGGATGTTGAACATTTCTTCATGTGTCTATTGGCCATCCTTCTTTCTTCTTCAGAGAAGTTTCTCTTTAAGTCTTTTGCCCACTTATTTATTGGGCAGTTGTTTCTTTGAGGATTTGTTGTTGGGGGGTTTAAGTTTTTGAGTTCCAAGTATATTTTAGATATGAGACCCTTGTCCGTTGTATGGCTAGTAAAGATCTACTCCCAATCCGTGGGCTTTCTATAGTTTTTTTTTTTTTTAATAAGTCTAGGGGGCTAGATGGAGTGCTGCCCATGCCTTCCAGTTCCATCATTCATACAGTCCAGAAAACAAAAACCAGTACAAACAAAACACATGCAGGCCTGACAATTGAAAAAAAAAAAAAAAAAAACCTTACAAAGTGCAGATCTCCAGAATTGGTCCGCTAAACCTCTGTAACAGGGAAGCAGAAGGAGCAGACCCACAGTTGAGCCAATTGGGCCTCAGGAGGCCCTCTTCGTCATTTCCGGCCCAACACTCAACCAACCCACGCCCCACAATTCTCACAGCGGTGTTCCACGGACCCCTGCCCCACAATTCTCACCGTGGGGCTCCAAGGAACAACCCCCCTCAAGAGGATCTGGGACGTTTCCCAGTTCCTCCAGAGTAGTCATGTAAATATGAATTGGAGCGGCCTCCTCACAAAGGAAAACAGAAAGAAAACAGACTAACAGACAACACCAAGGCAAGACATATTTGACAGCGCTGTTTTACTTTTGGAGTCTGGACATCTTGGAGGTCTCTTGAGGTATTCCGGACGAGCCCCCACTAATATGTAGTGTCCATGTTGCAGGACCCCCACCAAGAAGACCAACAAGAGTCAAAGGTTCCAAAATGCAAAAACAAGGTTTTATTTAGATGAGCTGCAACTCGGGCCTCATGATACACTCTGACACACAGAGGAGATATCCCGAGCTAAAGATTGGCAGGGCTTATAAAGGCAAACAACCAGGTGTTTGGATTTCCACCACGTGTTGCTCTGGCAGCTAAGATAAACAAGCAACAAATGATCACTGCCTAAAAAATGGAGTTACTTTAAGCCTTCATTCTTATCAAGCATTTTAGCCTCCTCCTTTGTTTGCGCTTCACATCCCTTCCCATCCTCGCCCCAACCCCCCACCCAAAGCTCTTCCCTGCCCCACCAAAGTTGTAAAGATTGTTTTTGACATAACAACTTTTACATCTTGTTGAAATGGGTCCACTTGTATCCCAATTTAAATGATTTGTTTTTCCCTTCCCCCCACAAATTATACCAACATCAATACAGTGAAAGCAGGGGTTATACCATGGGGGAGGGACATAAAAAGCAACAAAGAAATAATCTTATACATGTGTTAGAAATAGTTGCATGGAAGAAAAAAACATTTGAATACATATCCTAGGGTTCATTTTCCTAACATCATCTTATCTGACCTTTTCTCCTTGACTCAGACATATACTAGATATTGCAAATAAGGGAAACCATGGGACCTATTTTTCTTTGGGCATGGATTATTCACTTAACATAATTTTTTCCAAGGCTTTCCATTTCCAAACAAATGGAGCAATGTCATTCTTTCTGATGGAGGCATAGAATTCCATTGTGTATATATACCACATTTTCTTGATCCATTCTTCTACTGAGGGGCATCTGGGTTGGTTCCATATTTTAGCTTTGGTAAATAATGCTGTAATAAACATAGTCGTGCCAGGAGCTTTAGTGTGGTCTTGTTTGTGATCAATTGGGTAAATGCCCAAAAGTGGAAATGCTATGTCATAGGGGAGCTCTATGTGGAGTCTTTTGAGGAACCTGCATACTGCTTTCCAAAGTGGTTGAACAAGTTTACACTCCCACCAACAATGCAGTAAAGTTCCATTCTGTCCACATCCCCTCCAGTATCTGTTGTTATTAGAGTTCTTGATTATAGCCATTCTAACTGTGGTGAGGTGGCATCTCAATGTTGTTTTGATTTGCATTTCTTTTATGGCTAGGGAGGTTGAACATTTCTTCATGTGTCTATTGGCCACCTTTCTTTCCTCTTCAGAGAAGTTTCTCTTTAAGTCTTTAGCCCCCTTATTTATTGGGAAGTTGTTTCTTTGAATATTTGTTGTAGGGGGTTTAATTGTTTGTGTTCCAGGTATAATTTAGATATGAGACCCTTGTCGGTTGTATGTTTAATATTCGATAAGGGAGTTAAAAACATAGAATGGAAGAAAGACATACTGTTCAGTAAATGGTGCAGGCAAAATTGGTTAACTACTTATAGAAAACTAAAGCTAGCTCCTTATATATCACCCTGCACCAGAATCAACTCCAAATGGATCAAAGTCCATGGAATCAAAGCAGACATTCTGAAAACATTACAGGATGGAATAGGAGAAACCCTAGGTCTCCTTGGCACAGGCCAAAATTTTCTTTATAGAGACCCAGAAACACAACAAATCAAAGAAACGCAGGACATATGGGATTGCATGGAATTGCAGAGCTTCTGCATGGCAAAGGACATAGCTAGCAAGATCAATAGAAAGCCCACGGATTGGGAAAGAAGATCTTCCCTGAGAGAATTTTTTTTAAAAAAAAATTAAAGTGAATTGGAATTGTTGGGGTATTTATGTCACAATGTAGAAGATAGTAGATATATAGGTTGACCAAGTAAAGAGTTGTAATGTACAATGTGAGGATACAGGGGACAACACTGGCTTTACAGAGTAATGAAGATAAGTAAATAGGAGTTCTTTTTCCTGATAGGGGTTGCTCTTTTAATTGTTCTTCCTTCAGTAATGGATAAGATGAACATAATTCTTTAAGTATATCTGCCTGTTGCCCCATTTGTCAAGAAATGGAAAGACTTGGAAAAAATTATATTAAGTGAAGTAAGCCAGGCACAAAGAAACATATATCCTATGGCTTGCCTTATTTTCAATAATTAGTATATGTCTGAGACAAGAAGAAACTGTCAGATAAGTTGATGTTAGGTGAAATGAACCTCAGAATAAGGACTCATTATTTTTTCTTTCTTGCTATGGTTTCTAACATATTTCTAAGTTATTTGTTTGTTGCTTTGTATGTCCCTCCTCCACGGTATAACCCTGTTGTCACTGTATTTGGTGTAAGTACAATTTGTGGAAGTGAAGCGAAAAAACAAATTGTTTAAGTAGTGATATAGTTTTATCCATTGCAACAATGAGATGTACAAGTATTTATGTCAAAAATCGAACTTTATAACTTTGGCATGGGAGTTGAGGGAGTGATAGGAATGGATGGTAAGGGGAAACAAAAGAGGAGGTAACAACGCTTGGTAAGAAATGTACTCATTACCTTTCCATGTAATGGTAACCCCTACATACGGTATTTTCACAATAAAAATTTTTAAGAAGATACATTATATTACACCTGATACAGTGGTTACGAACTTTATTTTAATGCTTAATAAATGTATGCCCTCCTCAAAAAAATAATAACAAATAATATAGCAATAATGTTTACGCTCAACATAGAACAAAATGTCAAATTAAAATACATGGGATTTTCCTTGATGTAAACTAATTATTACAAATAAGGGATACCTTGGGACCTATGTTCCTTTAAGTCTGGCTTACTTCAATTAATATGATTTTTTAATATCTTTCATTTCCTTACAGATGAGGTGATATCATTGTTTCTGATGGAAGCATAGATTTCCATGTAAGTGTATGTGTGTATGTGTGTATGTCACACTTTCTAGATCCATTCATCTACTGAGAGGCATCTGGGTTAATTCCATAACTTAGCTATGGTACATAATACTGTGATAAACATAATTGTGCTGGTAGCTTCAGTGTGGCCTTGTTTGTGGTCACATGGTTAAATGTCCAGAATTGGGTTACTGAGTACCAGGGGAGCATTATTGTGCACATCAAGGATGTGACCATAAAAGGTGATTCCAAGTGAAATGAACTCCAAGGCATGTTCTTTGTTGTTGTTCTTAATGTACTATGTGATTCCTTTTAATCCTTTTGTGTTTTCCCCACCTATGGTTTATCCCTTGTAGTCACTGTATTTGATTTTGATACCCAGGTTATCACAACTAGGGAACTAGGGAACTAGGGAAGGGAAAGAGAAAAAAAAAAGATGATACTAAAGAGAGGGGCAGCCTGTGCCTCTGATTACCCAGTGAAGAAAGCCACTCCTAGGGCTGGGGCCCGAGCTGGGTGACTTTTCCCTGGGTGGAGCTGAGTCTGGCAGGTCAGATTAAGTTCTTGTGACCTGCTAAATGACTCCTTTTATTCCAAGTCTTGAGTTGGAGCTAGCAGCTCTGCGGACCTTTGTCGGTATCCAAGATGGAGATCTCTGGTACTGGGGGGGGAGGGGTGGCCTTCCCTCCTCTGCTCTCTGAGAAGGAGTGAGGACGTCAGGCTTCTACTCATGCCTAGTCTTGGTTCCTGAGTGGTCTCTGGTCTGCGAACTGAAGGATGAAGATATCTGCTCCTTGTCAGTTCTTTCTGTTGTTGAGTAGAATCCGCTGGCCCGCTGCATGTGGCTCTTTCTTCCTGGACTCTTTCAGGTATGGCCCATGGCCGCCGCCGCTGCGGCTGCCGCCGCAGCGGCAGCTGCTGGCAAGAGCTCAGATCTGTTTCCTTGCCTGGATTTTCCCTTTCTGGCCTAACTCTTTGTCCTGTGATGGCACACTTGGTGTGATTCTCTGGCTTAGGACTGTTCGCTGCAACTCTAAAACTGCTTTCTATGCGAGAGCTTGTTTATTCTCCAGCTTCTCCTCCGCCATCTTCCCAGAACCCCTACTATCATCATTCTTTACTCACTACATTGAGTGTTGACCTTACATTTCTCATCTGTAAAAGGATGTAATTTACCATAAATATTGAAGAATATATTTGTTGACTTCTAGAGTAGGAAAAAGGAAAAGTGAAAAGTCCTTATATTTTCCACCTGGGCTTGCAAATAAGGAAAGAGTCAAATTCGGTTTGTTGGTATAGAGTTAAAAATTGTTTCATGAAGAAATAAAAATAAATTTTACCTCCTGGCTCTAAAGCCTGTGTCCTTTTAAGACAACTACACATGTGTAACTGATATTATGTAAATTGTGTCATGTGTTCACAGCTGTATTGAAGAACATAGTCTTAACATATCATTGGTTTTTGAATAGTATCTATATGAGAATGTTATTTGAACTAATCACCATAAGTTGAAAACTATATCGTAGTCCATCAAAATGTGGAAATAAATTATTTGATTTATTAAAAACAATACCACCAAGCCGGTTGCTGGTGGCTAACACTGAAGTGCTCAGTTTTCAGATGCCCCCACTCAGAACACCAGGGACCATGATCAATGCACACATCAAAGAGTCGTTAATTGCAAGCTTGAGCTTGGTCCTCCGCGCAATCGGTAATCAGGGACGCTAAGAGGCCCCAAGCTCAAAATTAGCACAGCTTTTATAGTATCAAACAAACAATTGTACGGGGTTTCCACACTAGCAAGTTCACAAGTTCACATGGTTTCCACACAAGCAAGTTCACAAGTTAGGGGGTTTAAGTCCTCCCTGATCACACTTCCATTTTTCTGCTGGAACACCTGGGCAACTGTTCTGTTCCTTAAGGGTGGGTAGGGTTGGTGGCAACCTGCATTTTTTCTGAGAACTATTTTTCTCTTTGGCAGCACAGCTCTCTTTGCGGGTTACACTGAGGGCAGCACAGCTCAGGGGGCTTCATATTAAAATGGAGTTACTTTAACTCTTCACACACATGTAAGCCTAGGTACACAGGAAGCTGAGATCTGAGGATCGCTGTTCAAAGCAAGCCTGGTCAGGAAAGACCGTGACACTCCTATCTCCAATAAACCACCAGAAAACCAGAAGTGGTACTTTGCTCAAGTGGTAGAGCACTCCCCTTGAGCTGAAGAGCGAGGGACAGCGCCTAGGCCCAGAATTCAAGTGCCACGACCGACCAAAAAACCACAGAAAAACAAAAGAAAATACCACCAAGAAAAGTGAGTATACATTAGAGAGACTGCAGGAATAACATTAGGAATTTTACTGTCTCTACCTGTTTACGTGATTGTATTTTTTTGATATTAAATTTCTCCTCTTGTTATTTTTATTGTATGTAACGCAACACCATTTATTACTATGAATTCAATGTGAGAATCTAGTTTCAAAGATGTATAACTTCTTTTCCTTTTGAATCACAACATTGTCATTATCATGCTACATGGAGGTCATCATCATCATTTTCATCAAATTTATTATTAGCATCAGAAGTGCTAATTATTGAAAGTCTGTTTTGTGTCTATGATTTTGTTATTATTTGTCTTTTTATTAATAATTTTAATGTCACCACAGGGCATGAATCCATATTAAAATTTTGTACAAAAAAAGAAACAAAAAACTACACCATATCAGATAGCTTGACTATGTGCTTATAAAAAATTAAGGAATAGATTTTTGAAGCATTGCAAATTCCCAACCAATATAAATTAACTTCCTCCCTCCCTGTCACTACACACAAATATTTAAGAGTTTGAACAGAACTTCTTCAAGTGACATACTGTAAATGTTACTAAAATATCAAATGCATATCTAAAATTTCATTGAAAGTAATAAACTCTAATTCTATTGAAATATTAGTTATTTTATTCTAGGAAACTTTCAGAAAAATAGACTATATATCTTTGAAATGAAAAAGGTCAAAAATAGTAGCATAAAAGTTTTAGAGGGAGTCTGTCTTCTCTCTCTCTCTCTCTCTCTCTCTCTCTCTCTCTATATATATATATATATATATATATATACATATATGTATATATGTTATGTGTAAAGATATATTTTTAGAGATTATTTTCAGAAATATATATATATATATATCTAAATTTATGTGTAGAATGATATACATTATAGTGAAACAAACATCTTACAACATAATCTTTTTTTAATTCATCAAACCAAGTGCCGGTAACTCACGCTTATAATTCAAGCTATTCTTGGGCTGAGATCTTAGAATTGTGTTTGAAACTGGCCCAGATAGAAAAGTATTTTTTTCGATTCTTATCTCCAATTAACCATTAAAAACAGGAAATAGCTCGGTGCCTCAAGTTGTAGAGTGCTTTCCTTGGCATAAAAAGGCTTAGGGACAATCCCCAGGCCTTGCAAACAACAACCACAAGAAGAAAATATATCACATTAATTTCACAAAAGCATCTTTTAACTGCTGTGAACATTTCTTAGAAAAATCAATATATGCCCTTGGAGAATGTTAAGTAAAAAGTATAGAATATTTACGTCTATTACATGACTATTTAGATTAAGATATTTAGGTAATTATTTGGAATTAAGAATACTGATAGGTAGGCAAAAAAATTTTGGGACTGGTCTTTTACTCTATTTTATAATAGTAATAAAATGATATTTTCAATGATTATATAAAATTACTCTTGCTTGGTATTTGAATTATAATAAGTGATAAATATTTTTAAATGATTTCCAAAGCAAAGAAGTATCAATTCATTTGTAATTTCAAAACAATTAAGCAAATGTTTGCAATGCTGGCTCACTCTAAGACTATATTTGTTTGCTTGTTCTAGTTTTTATATGTTCGTAGAAATTCCAAAAATTCAATAGATGTTGGCATTCAGGAACAGTTTCATAGATACTAATATTGGAGTTTCTTAAGTGGAATTGTTTTATTTCATTTATTATTTTCACAAATAAATCAAGATGATTGTGTATTTTGTTTCTTTTCACTGCTTTTGGCTCTAATCTTGAGAATAATTTTGTTTCCTAGCAAAGTAGAGAAAAGCAATTGGATTTAGTAAGTAATGTACGGCTTTCATAAAATGCAGATGCATAGATTTGTGTCTTCTCTCATTTGCTAAAGGTTTCTTCCAGAGAAGGTTATCAATTACTTATAAGTGATGCATAATTCCTAGGCATTCCAGTTATCACATAGACTTGTTGATTGAGTTATCTCTGTATAAACTCAAAATAACAGACAAAAAAACTGAAAATAAACAGAAATCACATCTTTATTTTAAACGCTGTAGTTTACACAGTTTTTAGCCAACACGGAAAACATCTTTTTAAGTATTCTGCATTTTGTGTGAGGAATTTTTAACAATAGATTTTTTTTTGCTGACATGTAATTCATTTACAATATGTTATCTTCTTTCATTGTATACATTTTAGTGCTTTGGAAGTGAATTGTACTTTCATAGGTTTTCAAAGCCTAATTTTCACAAACTTGCATTTCTTCAAATAGAAATGCTATAAATTTTAAAACAGACATTAAAATAGATATAAAATTCTGTTACAGGATCTTATCCAGCATACATCCTCTATAGTGTGTCTTTTCAAATTTTGTTTTGGGGGATTATTTCCAGGGTCTCACACATATTATTCAAGTGCAATGTCAATAAACTACAATTCCCTGTCCAAACACGTTTTTTTACTTCTCTTTAATACATTCATAGAAGTGTAATGAATGGATCCTATACAATTCTCTATGACCTTTTGAAGACTTGAAAATTTTCTTGCTAAAATGATTGCAGTATTATACAAATCTATCCCTATGAGGAGTATATAAATTTCTCCACAAATGCATTACTATATTTTGTGTCATCTTTATATATTAGGGTCATACTAGTGAGTTTTCTTTTTCTTTTTCTTAGATACTAAAGAGGAGCTTATTTCATATGCTCCTCCTATTGACTATTAGTATATTAATATTAGTATATTCATATATCATATTAGTATATAATATTAGTATATTAGTATATTAGTATATTAATAGTCAATAGGAGGAGCATATGAAATAAGCTAATCTTTAGTATCTAAGAAAAAGAAAATGTAAACTCACTAGTATGACCATAATATAAAAAGATGACCCAAAATATAGTAATGCATTTGTGGAGAAATTGAGCTGTACAACAGAGGAGAATGAGAGGGAAAAGAATGATGGACCACATAGGAGCTATATGTCATTGCTCTTGTATTTCAAAAACCAGAAAGAATTCAGAGAATAGAAGTAGAAAAATAAAATGTCCTGAGTAAAGTTTCTTTTTAGCCCATCTAATAGTTTGGACTAAAAGTCAGTGAAAATGGGGGAAAAATAAAATAGAAAATAAAGCATTGTATATACCTGTTACAATGTAAAGAAACTGTAATAGGAATATGATAATTAATTTCCAAAGAAATAAGAGAAAGAATAGGTAAATCTAAAGGTCAAAAGAATGAAGAGAGAAGAGAAGCAAAGTAAAACCATTATCAATAACAAACACAAGACTTTGTAAGTGAAAAGGCAATGGAAATGTTCTAAATAACAATAAAAATTGCTAGCATGGACAGAATATGGATCACATTTTGTCATATATAATTTTGAAAAAACATACTAGGAATGAAAGTTTAAAAGTCATTATTTAAAACATTATTTGGTTTATAACTAGACAGTAAAGCTTAGTGGTAAAACATTGGCCTAGCATATGTGAAGCAATGGTGTGATCTCCCAAGCATTACAAAGTACACACAAAAACCACATAAACATCCACACACACACACACACACACACACACACACACACACACACACACACACACACACACACACCACATACACACATTTGGAATATTGATATTATCATATTAAACGGAGGAAATTATCACAAATAGTAAAGGTATGTTAATATATGAAATCATAATATTGTTCGTACTATTTAAAAATTTAGTAGAAATAAAATAGTCACAATATACTTAGATTTTAATAGATTAATTAAATTGAATATTAATAGAAGACATGAGAACCTTTGTAAATACGTTTTAAATAATAAACATTTTGAAACATGTGTCCTTTTACTTTGACAAAACATTGATGTTACTGGTGTTTTAACTCAAGATTTAGAATATGAAAGTGAGGTGCTCTATATAACGCTAAGGATGGCTATATCTCTAATCATTTCACTCTGAAGAGTTTTATAATAAGGTATCATAGTTTCTCAGTCTCTCCTGAATTACAAACCCTATTTATACTTCCCACCATAGCTAGAAAATGGATGCCACAAATCACCATGCTGAGCTCAAATTATTTTTTTAATTCAAGTACAAATATTTCCAAAAAGTGACCAGATAATGAAGCCTCTCTCAATAAAGTATGTGCTTCTTGAAAATACAGTAATTATTTGTTACCTGGACAAATATGTTTATAACTATAAGAAAATAAATTTATTTAAAACCACTAACCATATAAAAATTAAGAAAATAATTTTTCAATAGTCACATGTTAAATATTTTAAGAGCAAAATATATTTATCTGAATAATTTACATGTGTAAAAATAATGCAAAGTTAAAATAATCCTAAAATTCTGAAAAAAGATTTACCCTAAAGAAACAATAGAAAACATTTAAGCTCAAAATTAGAAATTTAGAAAATAAAATGAAGTGTACTCTTTATTTGACTTAATAAAGTGTAAATCCCCTGTATATCAATTTTATTATAAAAAATGCATGAGCAAAGAAAGCAAAAGTACACATTGATCAATAGCAACAGCAAAAGCATCAGTAGTGCTTGTTTTGATGTACAAAATAATCAATGGAAGAGATAACAAAGTTCCTTCCCTAAGAAATGTACTCATTACCTTATTTACGTAACTGTAACCCCTGTGTACATTACCAGTACAATAAATTAAATTTAAATTAAAAATAAACCAAATAATATACCAATTAAGAATTCTTAGAAGCCATTGGTTAAAAACTTTGTAAAAAACTGCCCTAAGTACCCAAGGAATATATTTTAATGATATTATTTAAATATTTCAACTTCAGCAGAGAAGCATAAATTTTAAAAACTGTTACAAAGTAAAGCAATAAATCAGAATATATTACTATTAATAATAATCGTAAGATGAATTTATAGTGGTAGTCAAATATGTAAGAAATGAGGCAATTTGCCATTCGTTTGCACTTAATAAGTGAGAAAGAATTTTCTAGGTCTTTTTAAATTATCATAAATTTAATTAAGAAACTATTCTGTCACATCACATGTTTAATCAGATAAAGCTGATATTAGAGCAAAGAACAGATTGTACTATGTTTTTGGATGTTAATGTATGTACTTATTTTGGTTGTGGAAAATTGTGGGGATTTCAACTTGGGATATATTGTTCTTGCTAGGCTGGTGTCTTATCAGTGGTTAATTTTAGGATAGGGTTTCCCTTTCCACAAGAACATGCACCTGATCTGTCCTTTTAGGCTTCCCATCATCAATGGCATCAGAGTTGCACACTTGTCTAGCTTTCTACCTTGACTGGTCTGGATCCTCAGTCTTTCCAATCTTAGTCTCTAGATAGTGCAGGATGTTGGAAATGATCGAATGCACCCAGCTATAGATTGAGAAGGAAATCCACTAAACTTTTGGCTTGGCTTCTGTTCTAAATCCTCCTAAATAGTTAAGAGTACACATGGGAGCCCCTGATGCCAAGCAGTAAGAGTATTTTTTAAAGCGACTAGACATATATATGACTTAGGCTTGTGAATACCTCAGGAAAAGAATAAAAGTGCAGTGAAGCATACAGGACAGGCAGAATTTTAACTAGCTACTAAGAGGCTGAATAAGCTTAGCTAGCTATTTGGGAGTCTGAGATCTGAAGACCACTGTTCAAAGCCAGTCCAATGATGAAAATAAAAGCGATTATCTCAAAAAACAAACAAACAAATAAACCATAAGTGTAACAGTGGCTGAAGTGGTAGACCACTATCCTTGGACACAGAAGCTTAGGAATAGTTCCCAGACACTATCAGGTCTCAAGAATGATGAATGTATGCATGAGCACATGCACATATGCGTTTGTGTACTCGCACATGCATACACACACAGACAGAAATGAGTATTTCCATGTGAAGTTCTTTATTTTTTTTTACCATGCTGTACTTTATTTCCCTGTACTAGTTCACAAATTAACAAAATCAGCTAAGGACCTATTTACATAAAATTCATCATGTTTCTCTAAAATCTACTCTCTTTTGGGAAGCTTGCTTTTATTTGACCCAAAAGTAAATTATACAGGAAGTCAATATATCACTCTCAAGTCTGTATTATTAGATGATTGTTTAGGTTCCTCCTAGCAATATGATTTTGTGAAATCCTGCATCAAGCAATATATTTCTTGCACTAGAAGGGAAGCCTCTGTCAAGCAATTAAATATAGGCTTTTCTCCTCCTCGCATGCATCTGTAGTTTTATTATCTTCATATATTTCATAATCTGTCTGTGTATGCCAAAGACTGCAGTGAAAATAAAAACACCCTTCTCAGCGCTTAGCATTTGTATACCATTCATAGATATGAGGGTGTTTAAATGTTACTGAAATTGCTTTGAAATAAATAATGTTCACGCTGACTATCTTGAGAAAGAAGAATTGGTTTCCCAACACTTTAGGTAAGAACTTGAGGAAAAGAATCAAAAGGAAAAGTGAGGAACTCAACACATAGATTCAAATGAAACAAAACAACCCAAGAAAACACAAATTAATTCAGTCCTCAAGAACCTTCAGGAATTGTAAAGAGTTAAAAAAATCAGCTATTACAAGCTTTTGAAAATCCTGACTACATGGGAGTGCACTGTTATGAGGAGAGTGGCTAAAGCCCAGACTGGACCTAAAGATCTGTACACAATGCCATGCACCTGTTTTTCTGGATTCCAGGAAGAATAACATAAAGTTGACTGAGGCCAAGATCATGCACAAGAAGGAAGCAAGTTTCTATCTGAAAAATAATCAGGATAATTTAGGGCTGGGCACACGACAAAGTATTAAGAACACCCATTTAGGGGGCACAAGACACTTAATTCAAACTCTAATATTAGGGGTATTAAAGAAAAAAAGCTATGATTTTAAATATTTGGAATAATTGTAACACTTGAGTATTTGAGTGGAGGAAAATCCATGAGAGAAATGGAATGAACACACATTCCAATGCTTTCTACTTAAATGATAATCTTTAGTGATACTTCAGACAAAACAGAGTTGGGTGATGGAAATACTCTACTTACACAGAAGTAAATTAAATAGATTTTTTTGGGTAGATTGTAGTTCTTGAACTTAGACCCTGGGTGATGTCCCTCAGCTTTTTCTTTCAAGGCTACCACTATACTATTTTGAGCCACAGTTCCAATTCTGATTTTCTGTTAGTTGGTTGGAGATAAGAGGCTCATGACTTTCCTGCCTAGGATGGCTTCAAACCATGATCATCAGATCTCAGCCTTCTGAGTAACCAGGATTCCAGGCATGAGCCGTCGATATTTTTAATAATTTAGTAAATTGTACAGTTACAGAAATTATAAATTATCATTGTAACCTGTGTAATATATGTGTGTATGTATATATCAATGCATAGGGATAGTAATATTTTAACATTTTTTTTATCTACAGTAGATTTATGAAATCATCCTTCATTATAAAATAAAATGGAAACAAAAGTTAATAAAGTGCAAAACAAAGGGAATTGTTACATATTTCTTTTTGTTGAATAGAATATGAATTGTGAGAATCAGTTTGGGAAAACCATCTCTACTTTATCAAAATGGATAATTGCTATTAATTCCAATCCATCTATTTGCCCATATTGTGCATCCTCAATCATGAGTGTCAAAATCAAACCACAATTTTTGCCTTTGTATTTAACTCACCTGGTATAATTTAGGAGATAATCAAATACAGATTAAAATAATAGTAAGTGAGGCTATGAGTTAGAGCTGAAAAAGATTTTAAAGATGATAATAGCTAATTAAATTGCATATGTCTTACTTTTACTCTATGTCCCTCATTCCCACATTAAAAAAGTGCATAAAAGGTTCTCACTAAATTATATGTACAATTATTAAAAATGTATTGAAAGAATATGGGCACAGTGTGGTTTTAGCTTATTGAGACCTGTATGGGGTAGTGTGTTTTTGAGGACTTGCAATACTTTGTGATGGAGATGAAGGGAGAGATGCGCTTATTCTGGAAAACTGGCTAGAGGATTGCTCCAAGAATGATAGGGATGAATTCTTCCAAAATGTTACAGTAAAAGCGCTTTCACAACATTATTCACTACTGCACTATTCACCATAGCCAAGTTATGGGAACAGCCCAGATGCCCTTTGGCAGAGGGATGGTTGGAGAAAGTGTTTCATATATACACAATTGGATTGCACCTATCAATTATGAAGACTGTTACATTATTTGCAAAGAAATGAATAGATCTAAAAATATATTAAGTAAACTAAGTCAGAGCCAGACACACAACGGACCCATGTTCTTTCTAATATTTGGAAGCCAGAACTTTATACAAGTTTACACAACAATATTAACCAAAGCATGCTATTTGCAGAGGAGTATTTAAAAGGTGTAAATTTTTTAATAAAATTGAACTTTAATCCAACAAAATGAATACCAGGAAACAATCACTTGGAAGTTGTGAGGGGAAATCAAAGGGAAGGAATAAAGAGAGTTATGGAGGAAGAGAGTGAAGACATTATATTCAATGCAGATAGTATGAAACTAGAAAAAATTAAAGTGAGGTGAGGTTTGAAAGAGTAGGGAAAAGTTATATAAAGATCCATTATACTTAAAAAAACTGATTTATTGAATGGAAATTCCATTGTACAACTAGTTAAGATAATAAAAATATCATTAAAAACAATGGAGACATCTGATCTTAAATTGTGTTCTCTTAAACCATGAGTCAATATAATAGTTTCCTCCTCAGAAATTTTCTTTGCAGGGCAGGGAAGGTGGCTAATGGTGGAGCGCTTGCCTTGTATGCATGACGCCCTGGTTTCGATTCCTCAGCACCACAAAAGCAGAAAAAAAGCCGAAAGTGGTGCTGTGGCTCAAGTGGTAGAGCACTAGCCTTGAGCCGAAGAGCTGAGGAACAGCGCCCATGTCCAGAGTTCAGGCCCACGACAGGACCCCCCCACCCCCCAAGAAAAGAAAGAAATTTTCTTTGCAGGTATTTTCCTCATAGTGACAGAAAAGTGATCAATGCAATGAATATCAATACATCACATTGCACATCATAAAGAGACACAATATAAATCACAGTAAAAATGTTAGAATTCATCACATGATAAAATAACAGGTAGAATGTGCCAAATGCTAATTGATTGTTTTTCCACGTACTTTAAATGTGGTATCTAATTTAATCCTCATAATAATTCCATAAAGTGAAACTAGTTACATTATTAATTCTCAGATGATGATATTGAAGTCTTCAGAGTTGGAAATACTATTACAACATTGCACACATGGTAAGTTTTAGCCTGAGGTCCATCTCCCACTGTATCAATTAACCTCATTCTATTTTATGACTAAAATACCAACACTTAGTCTACAAATTCTAGGAAAAATTCCCAGAATTATTGTGTACAGTCATAATATTTCACTTTATCTTTTTTAGAAAATAGGTAACTGTAATATGAAAACTCAAAGCTCATAATCAATGCATACCTCCTTGGTGAAAGGAACTGCTAAAGTATAATATTCTTGATTTCTAGCTCAAAATAGTAGAAATCATAATCTATACCTTCACTCAACACTGCACTGCCTGGGGACCCTATTTCTGTTTAACATAGTCTTACTGAAAGAATGACCTCCCCAATTCCTGATGGAAACAGACTGCAGGTCTTATGGACCAATCATTTCCACATTGTAGCTCATCTAAGTTGTTTGCCATTAGAAGTATTTTCATTGCTTCTTATACCCAACATTTTGAGAGAAAGGTACTACTTTTAAATGCTATTAAATCAAGACTGACATAAAAATCAACTTTGACCCCAGATAAATATTTTACCTTTCATATACCCAAAAATGCAGTCTGACCTATCATTAACATTAGGAATGAGAGGTTAAAAATCATAGACACCAAGACCTAGCTTGAATTAAAGACTCTCCAACTTATGAATACAATTGGTTTAAAAAGACATAAAGGGCTGGGAAGGTGTCTCAGTGGTAGAGCGCTTGCGTTGCATGCATGAGGCCTGGGGTTCGATTCCTCAACACCACATAAGCAAAAAGAAAAAAGCTGCAAATGATGCTGTGTCTCAAGTTGTAGGGAGCTAGCCTTGAGCTCAAGAGCTGAGGGAGAGCGTCTAGGCCCAGAGTTCAGGCTCCACTACCGGACACCTCCCTCCCCTCAAAAGACATCAATACTACTACATTTTTTCAAAATTTTTATAATACTGTAGATTCAATCATAAACTATTAACACTTGAAAATAACTCATTTTCTTGGGAGTAGGACACAAAACACAAGATTAATCCTAATCATTTTCAAAGACTTTTATTTATATTACAAATTCACTCATAACTACAAAGATTCTAAAAATACCTGAAGCACAGTGACACAAAGGACATAATTTAACGGCATCACCTACATTCAAAGGACTGTGCTAATATAAAACAAAGTTTTACTAATAATTAGCTTACCCAATTCGCTTTCATTCTTTTATTCTATTTCTTTTAGTTTCATAGAAACTGACTTTCCAAAAAATGATGCATAAAAAGCTTATATACCCACTTACATTTTCATATTTTAACAATGTTTATTGCAGAAATGTCTTTAGCTCTATAGTCAATGAACTGAAATAATAGTAAAATATTAAAAGGGTTTTCAGAAATTGCAAGACTCGCTCTGAGATGTTATTTATATTGGAAAAGATATTCAAAAAGCCTTATTTGTTAAAGTTGTGATAATTAATCCCACAAAAAACTAGTAATGAAGAAACATTTGTATGTACAAAACAACTTTAAACGCATCCACAATCTCGAGATGACACATGCTTTTTGTATGTTTATTTTTGCAATGTATATCTAACAAGCATATCCATAATTCTGATTTTCAGTCAATATGATGGGATATTCAAAACTAAAAAATACGGGGTTTTTTGTCTTAGTGTGAATATATATTATCATACAAATAACATTATTTTCAACAGAAATCCAGAAAGAGTTTATCCACCTTGTGTTTCACAGGAATAACCAGAGAGTAATACCTGTTTGGTCAAGTAAGTCAAACTCTCTCCATGAGTATATCTTCAAAGTATAACCAATTTAAGAGGTCAAATACATCTTTTGTACTGACAGTCATCTTACAGCTATAACTTATTACCTAATTATATGTGTATCTTCTTACTTAACATATACTAAGAGCTGAAAGTGATCTGTTTTATCTAACATAATGGTGTAAATGCTTTGATTATGATGATGTTATCATTTGACAAATAAAATGTACAGAAGGGTGGTTCCATTGAAATGACAGGATGGAACACTGATAAATAAAAACATAACAACTGCTCTTCTCAGGCTCACCCTGTCCACATTGCCAAGCAACATTGCAAAGCACAAGCACACCTATACACATACACACATGTACGCAAATGCACACACACATATACAAGCATGCCAAATTCAGGGTTTATTGTACAAAAAAGTTCAAATAAAATATTAGTGATGAGGCCAAATGATAATTTGCCTTATTACAAAATAATACATAAGCCAGTCACCATGGTTGTTACATTTTACCTTCCACTCCATATGTGACCACTTAATTTATTTTTAGTTAATTCATTGATTCATTCATTCATTCATTAGTTTGTTGCTAATACTAGAGCTTGAACTCAAGGCCTGGCTCTCCAAGAATTTGTTTTTGTTTTGTTTTAGTTTTCTCAAGGCTAACATGTTACTGCTTGTACCATAACTCCATTTCTAGCTTTTGCTGGTTACTTTCAAATCAGAATCTAATAGACTTTTTTTCTTGGTCTGATTTCAAACCAAAATCATCAGATTTCATCATTCTTATCAGCTGTATTTAAAGACGTGAGCCACCAGTGTGGATCCTACTCTTTCATATACTTATCTATTGCACATACTTTGATAGTAATTTAAAACTGAGAGTATAGAAGCAAGATGTACAGTGATGATATTGTCCTGTCAGAATTTCAAGTTAGTAGTGTAAATTTCTTCTTAAAACCATACACACAAAACACTTAAGAAGAAATCTGATGATGATGTGTGTGTATATGTGTGTACGTGTTTGTGGGGGGGCTGTTGCAATATGTTCGACATATAAGCACTGTGCAGGGGTGTCCAGCCTATCACAGTAATTGCATGAATATACTTGACTACCAACTCATGGACAATGTCTAAGTTTCCACTCTTGGCTTCCCGATGAAGAGGGATATACTCATCCTCATCCCTAATATTCATATGAGTGACCTCTTTGGAAAGTAGTCTCCGCACTTTAGTAAGCTGCAAGGCAAGAACTCTACCATGAGCCACCTTCCCAACCCAAGGATTAAGATTCTTGTCTGTAATTTGGTCAAAAGTATGTGTCTTTCTGTAGGCTACTAAAAATGTATTTACTAATTTCAAGTAAATACATAAATTCTATTTCCATCTCTTTTAAAAAATAAAAACATAAAATTGTTTGCTCTGTAAATTGATCAGAAGCATGGGTTTTGGGGCTAGCTAGGTCATTGCACATCTTTTGTCTCTCTTCCTCTCTCTCTTTCTTGGTTCTCATAGACAATCTGATTGCTCCATAATTATCCTAATTTGTTTTGCTTTTATATTTTCTGTTGCATCATTTCTTTTTCTGCCCTGTCATTTCCCAAATCAGCATCACATAAACAGAAAAATCTGGAAGTGGTGCTGTGGCTCAAGAGGTAAAGCACTTGCCTTGATTTGAAAAGTTCAAGGACAGTGCCCAGGTCCAGAGTTCAGGCCCCACAACTAATTTAAAAAATCTAAATCCTTTATAATTCTAGTAACAGATCTGACTGAAATCAGTGGAATCCCACTTTTCCTGTACAATGAAGGAATAGGTCCAGGCTAGGAAAGCAGCTAGAGAAGGCAGGCTGATTGTATCTGTGACAAAACTTTTTGGAAAGTGGTATTGAGGATTACTTACTGGTGATGCACTTGCGCTGGAAGCATGATTCTGAACTACTGCTTTGATCATTATATTCTCCAAGAAGAAAAAGTGAAATTTAATTGATAGCAAAGGACTATTAATACATTTTGACTTCTCATTAAACATCTTCCATCATCAAAATCACCTAAAGACAACAAATGGGCCTATTTTTTTAGATGAAATCAAGTGTCTTTTTTAAAAAAGGAATTTAAGTAGTCATGCTAATGACTTCTATTTTACTACTGAATTATACATTTTTTCTTAATGTTGGTTACCAATAAATAATGGATCTATTAGAAAGCTCTTAAAGCTCATACGTTGAATAGTGAGTTCTCTTACACTATATCATGATATTTCCCAAATCATTTACATAGAAGGCATTGGTTCCTATTTTCTCATACCTAGAATAAGCTGCATATGAAGACACCACCCGTCCTCATTTTCAGTCTGTACCTGTGAATAAGGGGGAAAATCTTTCCTCTGCTCTCTATCAATTCCCTGCTCTCCAGTTAGAATAATTTAGAATAGTAAAAATGGAAAAAGAGAAAATAAATCATGGTGAACAAAACATATGCAGAAAATTCACCGGATTTTTCTGACCAGTTCAACCAACGTGAACTATTGGAGAAATTCATTGACATCTCATTCCCATTGGTGGTCAAAGTCTCTGGTTAGGCAATTTTAATGAAGACAAGTAACAAGATGAAAAAGTGAGGAATGGTATCAATTACAAGACAAAAATGGAGAAGAATCCAAGTTAATTTCTTCTTTGGGATGCCGAAATTAATCGGCTTACTACAGTGACGAGACTACCTTCCAAAAAGACCACTCATATGAATACTAGGGATGATGATGAGTATACCCCTCTTCATCGGGAAGCATACAGTGGACACTTAGACATTGTCCATGAGTTGGTAGCTCAAGGCAGATAGTCATGCAATAACTGTGAATGGTTGGACACCCCTGCACCGTGCTTATATGTAGAATAATTCCAGAGTAGCTTCTTTCTTACTTCATCAAGATGCAGATACCAATGCCCAAACTAAAGTCCTCTTGACCACCTTGCATCTTACTGCTGGGAATAGAAATAGCAAAATTATGCTGTATCTCCTTCTGTTGAACCATTATATCAAACCAGGTCTGAAGAACAAATTGGAAGAAACTGCATTTGATATTGCCAAAAGGATAAGTATGTATCCCTACATCTTTGAAGTTGTGGAAGGCTGTACAAATTGTTCTCCTAAGTCGTAATGGTTTGGTTAAGTTTCTTAAATTTCAAAAATGACAGTTCATCCTTTGTGTCCCTACAAAACTCGTAATAGTTTGGTTAAGTTTCTTAAATTTCAAAACTGCCAGTTCATCCTTTGTGTCCCTACAAATTATTTTCACAATACAAAACAACAGCAATATCTTACTTTAAAAATTCATTGATTCCATGGTATTCTTCCAAGTGAATTGCCGGACATTGATGTCAAAATGTATTCAAGAGTTGTTTGTATACATCTATAATGATTTGTGCAGAGTTTGTGATTTGTTTAAATCAGAAATAATTTTAACTTATTTGTTGAAATATATAGTATAGAAACTAAAGATATTCCTGGCTTGTCTGATAAATGTATATCTATGTTTGCATAAGGTCCATAATCTATTTCATTCTCTCCTAGATATAATATTTTGAATTCTACATTGTTTATAATATATAGGTTAATTAATAAATGTGTCCATTCAGATTGCATTCTATATAGAAAAAGTTTAAGATTCCTTTTTTTCCTAGGTCCTTATAGTATTTTATTTCTTTGGGATAAAATGACAATGTTATCTAATTTCAAGTTTTGTAAAGGTTATGCTATATAAAGGCCTTTCTAAAGTGAAGATTTAATACACTGATGTCAAACTTACCTTTAATTCTATGAATTACATGTGTTGTTACACTTGTATGTCTGTAATCAACTTTTCAATAACTGTTTTTCTATTCTTGCATCTGAAATATGAAAAATATGGAATACTTCACAATTTTTTTTCCTTTTTTATATTTTATTTTATTTTATTTGAGAACAAATTTTTATATCATCCTTGTGCAAGTGCCATGTTAATCTCTGTATTGTTGTAATTTGGGTAGACCTGCTGCTTAAGCATGTAGTATCCTCTAAATTTAAGTAGTTAATGATGTAATCTTTATACAGGCACATATCCTTTTTTGCCTATTTGTAACAAGGAACCCTTATTGTTCCTAAAAATGCTGTTGATCTTATTTCTCTAAATTTCTAACTTATATTGTTTGGTCGATTGCTCACAATTGCAATTTTTCTGTCAATGACTATTTTGTCTTTTTAATTTTAAATTTGATCATATTTTGAAACTTTTATAGCTAAGTCCAAAAGTGAGGGCTTTTCAAGTACTTATTTATCAACTGAATTAGTTTGTGGAGCTAATGGATTCAAAGTAAGCCTTCTTAAAAGCAACTTCTAAACTTCTGCAGCTTAAAATTTCCCAAATGAGGTCTCACTGGCACAAATGTCTACCTGACTCTTTACCCTTCCTCCATGTAGGAAGAGACCAACCAGAATATCTTACCATGACAGCATAGATTGTCTTACTGGAACAAAACTAATCTTAGTAACAAGGGAGAATAGAGAGATGAACAGTTGAGACCGAATTGTTCAGAATAGAAGGTATTTTATCAAAATAGGCATGAGGATGAGTATACCCCTATTCTCCGGGAAGCCTACAGTTGACATTTAGACATTGTCCATGAGTTGGTAGCTAAAGGCAGATATTCAAAGTATTTTATTAAAAATACCTTTGTTTATTATACCTATCATTTCAAAACTAGCTAGAGCCAAGAAGGTGAAAAAATTGTTCATATGCATGATTAGCTAATGTCCTGGCCTGTCTACAAGCCAACCAGGCAGTAACTTACACTACTGACTTTCTATCAACAAATATTTCCATAGCTCCTGGAGAAGTCAAAATGTTTCTCCTCGATATTAGGCCTTAAATTGGTAATGTTTTAATTACAGTGTTTCCTCTTGCCTCTAGGCTGTAAATCTCGAAATGATAAAGCTTTAGGTCTAACTCTACCAAAATCTGAGGTAGAGGTAATTGAATAATACTTTAAAAGATTTGCCTTTGATAACCTAACCACAACAGAACAATGCAAAACAATTTCTTATATTATATATACTTATATATTTTAATTATATGTGCTGATCTTAAATTTCACACAGTGAAACTTACTAGAATTAGATGATAATTTGACAAATAAATTGATATTTATTCCCATAAATAGATAGGAATATAAATAATTAGGTTTAGAATAATAGAATATAAAAAGTATCAATGCAATGCCTTCGGTAAAACCTTGTGATACCTTCTAAGTGTTCTTAATCATTTGAATTCACATGGTTAAAAAAACAATATTGTTTTCCTCTAATCTATAAAGGATTTTACTCTACTACTGTTTATTGTTTTAAGTCGCTGGTCCCAAACTATTTTTCTCTATATTTTTGAAGCATTCTTACTGATTATACCCAAAAATTGCTGATATGATGTCTAAAAGGTATTATTCCTTTATAGGACCCATGGGTCCTAGGATATCAGGTCCTTGTTATCATCAGATAACAAGGGCAAGACTTCTCACCTAGGCCCATGCAACATGCCAACAGAAATTAATTGAAGACCCATCTCAATTTCTCATTTTCTATAATATTTCAGGGCCCCAATTTCTTGCATGATTTAGCAGTAAGCAATTGTGAAATGCAAGGCAATTTAAAATAAAAGATGGAATCATGAAATATGAGGGAAAGTACTGTAATTCAAATTTTCAATTTACAGATGACAAGCCCATTTGAGTGAATAAAATCACAAATGTCAGAAGATTATTTTTTAATACCCCTCTCCTAATGATTAATGAAAGATTTCAGCCCAGAATAAGTTGGCCAAAAAATAGTTCCTGGAATGATAGATCCATAGTTGGTCTACCAAGGCTAGGAAAATTGACTTAGAGGTCAAATATATCTTGGAAAAACATTAATTGAGAAGATCCTTAGTGCTGCAAAACACCGGTACTTCAGTAAAACTTAGTTCTGTAGTATAAAAATGTTGTTATTCTCAAACCAATGATAACCTACATTTAATCTCCTGAAAGTATATCCCTTTTCAAATAAACATTTTAAAATCACATTTGCCAGAATAACACTTGAAAAGTAAATGATAGTGACATTACAAATTTTTCAAGTGTAGGGAGCAAGTTACCATTGATTTGATTTATTTACCCAGCACTAATGCCAAACATGTTCGACCATTCATTAAAGTGTAGAAATAGTACCCCCCCACACCATTTGCGTTGTTCAGTAGGTACCTTCCAGAAATGTGTTAAATAGATCAACCTGCCATATTTCAAACCCAAATATTAGCTAATATAAGAATATAATATAATAAGAAGTTACATTTAAAAAAATCACTAATAGTTGCCTTATCATGTGTTGTTTTATGTTTTCCCCATCTGTCTAACATAGAAAGAAATATGACTTTAAGTCTTGAATATGGATACTCATCAGAGATGTGACAAACACAAAATCTGTCTTCTATTTCTATCATATTCCTCTATAGTAGAAAATCTTAATTTTCTTCTTTTTACAAAACTTATAGGTAGTAGAAAATATTATCCCATGTAAAATAAAATAATCACATCATTGTACAAAGCCATTTATAAAAACTGGTAGGAATAAATTCTAAGCCATTTTTTAACTTTCTTGTTGACTAAAGATTAATCTTCCAAATGGATGAGAATAAAATCCTGTCTAGGTGCTTCATGACTCCAGTCTTGCAAATTGTTATTACTGATGAATGAATTAGGGAAATATAAGCTGACATCAATTCAACTATATGCGAGATTGAAACTGCATGGAACATATATAAACCTTTCAAAACATTTACAGACAGTTTAACAGAATGACTATCAGGAAATTGAAACCTGAGAAAAATAATAGTAAAGACATAGAATGAATGAAAAATGGAACAATGAGCAAGTATAGCAAGAATACTCAATATCCACATGTAATAAATGAAGTGGTAAATCTGAAATAAGTCTTGGAGAACGGTTTGGTTGAGAATGATAGAAGGAGTGACTCTGATCCCGGAGCATTTGACAATTAGATGGACGTATTTAATTGTAACACACTTTCACAACCTTTTGAAATTCAGTTAAAAAACACAACAACAAACACAAACACACAAAAATCACCGACAAACAGCAACCTCTAGAGAGTATGAATATGACCTATCAAAATTTTAAGCAGTTAATGAAGGGCAGTCTTGGGAAAAACAATCAAAGCTGTGCAAAGAGGCAGTTTGGGGTAGGGGAGAATTTTGAACATATTTAAATAGATGGTCAAGGGTTATAATTCACCTACATCTACTGCAAATATTTTCATCTGAGAGTGCTCTTTGTCTGAACTGGACACTCCAGTCCTGAGGCCCCCTTGATAGCTGGTGAAGTTAGAATGGAAGAAAGAAGATCAAGAACCCATTACTCCACCGGAGGGAAGAAGGTCCTCTATGTTTTCTCTCATCTTTTAATAAACTCAAGAGATTTTGAATTATATCTTTCTTTCTTTGTACTGGCAAAGTAATTGTTCAAAATATCTTACTAAATATTATTTCTCATTATTTTCTATCATACTGTTTACTTGTCCAAGCGAGTCCATTCCATTAAACTTCCCCTTTCCATTTGGTTGCCACGAAATCCCAACATCTATGTTCATGAGGACAAACTGTAATGCAAAACTTTGTCTCCAAAAAACCAGTCCAAGAACCTTTAATAACAAATATTTAACTATGATTTTTTTTCTTTTTTTTTTTTGTTTTACCTTGAAAATCTTCTTATGTCCAAAGTGCCCACAAAAATAAATAATCCACATGGAGAGCATTGGCATCCACCTCTGGGTATCTAGACAGGGAAAGGACCTAACTAAGGAGACCTCCAGTTTCAAAGGTGAATCATCTGGGGTTGAGGAACACCAGGGAACTCTTCGTTTGTTTAGTTTTACTCGATAATGTAACCCAATTCTTCAATGGCAGTAGATTAGAATAAATTCCTTGCATTAAATAAAAAACTAAAACAAAAATATTCCACCACTTTTTGCTTCAATCACTTCTAACCTCAAAGATATATTTTGCTAACAAGGTGCTTAGAGGAAACCGAAGAATACTCCACTTTTATCTTCTCTCTTAATATTCTCATTAGATACAATATCAGGAACAGTGAAGTTATTCTTTGCAAAATTATTTCAATAGATTATTTTTCTCTTGGTCTTGCATTTGCTCAACAAGATGTATGGAGAAGAATACAGTTAAATCACCCATTTCTTGGATTACAGTGTCTGTTACAAAGGACAATACTTCTATGTCCTACTTCTATATTCTCCTCTTAGCTCTTGCCTGATTTCCAATTAATCACAACTTCTTGGCTTCAAGTCTAGTGAAGCTGTAGGACTATAAGTCCTCCCCCACTGCTACATCTTCATGGTTTCTCTTTAAAACTTTTCTTTGGATGTGGAATTCATTTTCATGTCTTCATTCAATTTGTTCTGCATTACAGTGAGCCAAATAGGCTCTGGAAAAATCATTTTAGGTAGCAAAAATATTAAGACAATCTATATCACAAGTTTTGGGCTCCCTCCACTGCAGAAGCCAAATACACTTAGCTAGGGCTTCTAAGAACGCCTTTTCTTACCTTTTCAATTTTCTCAATTCTTTTCTGATCCCAAAACTTTTGGCTTTTGTAATAAGAGAAGTCTTCACTATCTCATGTTAATAAGGGTATTATATTTTTGAGCTACTTAGAACTGTGAAATCATTCGTTTGAAGTATCCAATCAGGTTTTTTTCTGTGTCTCACTCGACGTGCAAAGACATTGTGGAAAGTATTACAAACAGAAAAGTGTAAACCCAATACCTTCATTTACTGTGGAGAGTACTTTCTCCCTAAATATTTTGAACCAAATTGTCTTTTTCAAAGAATTACTGTTTGGTAATTAAAGTCAATTCACAAATTTTCATGTCTTATTTTTTTTTTTTTTAAAAATTTGAGTTTAAATTCCACTACAACCTTGTTTCACACAGTAAGAGTATATTTCCTGGGCAAGGACAATTCTCAAGGGAACCTAAAGGATTTACAGCAAGGTTTGTGAGGTTTGTTGGTTTGGTGTGAAAAAGAGCCATCTTCACCCACATTGCTCCCTCTCAGCTAAGTCACTATGGATTTCTTTACATGAAAGTCTTATTTTCCCAGGCAATTTTAAATTTTCTTAATAGGCTAAGTTGTTAAAAACTTTGAACAATTAAAATTTACCTGTCATAAATTTTAAAACTTTTTTGAAATTCCTTTATCAGAATCGCTAATTCACCAATCCTAATTCCACCTTTACCATCAAAAACAGTTAACATGTTTTTTTCCTGATATACTGTCCATGAAACTATTATTTTCCAGTGGCTTTGGTATGCACATATATGATCATATAAGCTGATGCTGAGCAAAATGAACTCCAAGATATGGAAACAGAGATTTTTTTTTTTGCGGTTGTTGTTTCTATTGTACAATGTAATGTCTATTTTCTTTGGGTTTTTCCCCTATGGTTTATCCCCCGCTGTGTTTGATTTTGGTACCCTATGTATTGTGTATACATTTACCTTGATTAGGGAAGGGAACAGGAACAACAAAATGCTGAGAAAGAGGACAAAGGGCAAACCAATGTAATAGCGATATTCACAAGGCAATAAGTTGCAAATATGCATTACAACTTTTGAGGCCTATTAGATTGAAGTAAAACTGTGGGAAAATGAGAGAGGAGGTAACAAGTTTGAAAAGTTATGTATTCACTACCTTACAATTGCTGTAACCCCATTGCACATCGCTTTGACATTAAAATTAAATTTAAAAAATAAGATGCATGAAATAAAATTTCACTGTATTGGTATAGTAAATATTATTCTTTATGTAGTGACTTTTTAAAAATCGGTATTTTTTGGCATATAATTGGATATAATTACCCATCTTTAATAAAGGGCCATCAACTTGAATGTTATCCAACTAGACAATATTTTCACAATGTACTTGCGAATATTTTGAAAAAAGAATAAATTTAGTACTTTCTCATACTAAAACAGGAAAGAGTTTAATTCTACGGAAACCCATAACTTTTAAAAGTAAATAAGTTGTTAAGAGTCCAGAATGTATGTATTCTTCAAAATTCCTATGACTAATAACTGTTCATCTTGAAATTCTGAACATTCCATACCTGAGAGATTCAAATTAGTACCTGTTTGCACTGTATGAAATTCTGCAATAGATGCATTTTACAATGGGGTGTTATAGATAGAGAAGTAACTGAAAAATAGCCACATTCTGGTAGAGGATAAAACTATGAAGCATCAGTTATAATTAATTCTTCAAGATTATTCAATTGTTTATCAGATTAACCTATTATTTCTTTTTTTTAAATTGCATTTTATTTTATTTGAGAACATACTGTACAGAGGGGCTACAATTACATGGGCAGGATAATGCATATATTACTTACCAAGCATTGCAGACTCCTCCTTTGTTTACCCTTCACTTCCCTTCCCCGCCTCCCCCTCCCCCCACCCAATTTTAGCCCCTCCCCCCACCCAATTAAACCCCCCTCCCCCCCCACACCGACATTGTAAAGCTGGTTTTGACATGACATTTTGTACTTCTCATTGTTGCAACAGGTCCACCTGAATCCTTAAACGACTTGTTTGTCCCCATCTCCTCCACATGTTATAATGACATCAAATATAGTGAAAGCGGGGGTTACACTGTGGGGGAGGGACATACAAAGCAACAAAGAAATAATCTTATAAATGCGTTAGAAACATATGCATGAAAGAAACGAAAACATTAAAATACATATTTAAGGGTTCATTTTCCTAACATCATATTATCTGACCTTTTCCGCTTGACTCATACCTATACTAGATATTGCAAATAAGGGAAACCATGGGAACTATGCTTCTTTGGGCCTGGCTTACTTCACTTAATATAATTTTTTCCAAACCTTTCCATTTCCTAACAAATGGGGAAATGTCATTCTTTCTGATGGAGGCATAGAATTCCATTGTGCATATATAACACATTTTCTTGATCCATCTGGGTTGGTTCCATGTCTTAGCTATGGTAAATAATGCTGCAATAAACATAGTTGCGCTGGTAGCTTTAGTGTGGTCTTGTTTGTAAATATTTGGGTAAATGCCCAAAAGTGGGATTGCTGGATCATAGGGGATATCTATGTGAAGTCTTTTGAGGAACCTCCATACTGCTTTCCAAAGTGGTTGAACAAGTTTACATTCCCACCAACAATGAAGTAAGGTTCCTTTCTGTCCACATCCCCTGCAGCATCTGTTGTTGTTAGAGTTCTTGATTTTTGCTGTTCTAACTGGGGTGAGGTGATATCTCAATGTTGTTTTGATTTGCATTTCTTTTATGGCTAGGGATGTTGAATATTTCTTCATGTGTCTATTGGCCATCCTTCTTTCTTCTTCAGAGAAGCTTCTCTTTAAGTCTTTCGCCCACTTATTTATTGGGCAGTTGTTTCTTTGAGGATTTGTTGTTGGGTGGTTTAATTTTTTGAGTTCCAAGTATATTTTAGATATGAGACCCTTGTCCGTTGTATGGCTAGTAAAGATCTTCTCCCAATCGGTGGGCTTTCTATTGATCTTGCCAGCTATGTCATTTGCCCTGCAGAAGCTCTGCAATCTTATGCAATCCCATTTATTCAACCTTTCTTTGATTTGTTGGGCTTCCGGGTCTCTATTCAGAAAATTTCGACCTGAGCCAAGGAGATCTAGGGTTTCTCCTATTCCATCCTGTAATGTTTTCAGAGTGTCTGTTTTGAGTTCAAGGTCTTTGATCCATTTGGAGTTGATTCTGGTGCAGGGTGATATATAAGGATCTAGCTTTAGTTTTCTACATGTAGTTAACCAATTTTGCCAGCACCATTTACTGAAGAGGCTGTCTTTCTTCCATTCTATTGTTTTAGCTTCCTTATCGAAGATTAGATGGCTATAGGTCTGTAGGTTCATTTCTGGGTTTTCAATTCGTTTCCATTGGTCTTGAGGTCTGTTCTTATGCCAATACAAAGCTGTTTTGATTACTATGGCTTTATAGTAGAGTTTGAAATTTGGTATTGATATTCCTCCAGCAGTGTTCTTTCCGTTGAGGAGCGTTTTAGCTATTCGGGGTCTTTTATTGTTCCATATGAATTTTTGGATTGCCTCCTCTATTTCCTTGAAGAATGAGGGTGGAATTTTGATAGGTAGCGCGTTGAATTTGTAGATAGCCTTGGGAAGTATTGCCATTTTCACGATGTTAATCTTGCCAATCCAGGAGCATGGGAGGTTTTGCCATTTTTTAAGTTCTGTGTTGATTTCCTTTTTCAAGATTTTAAAGTTTTCATCATAGAGGTCCTTCACTTCTTTGGTTAAGTTAATTCCTAGGTATTTTATTTTTTGTGGGGCTATTACAAATGGAGTTGCTTTCCTAATTTCAGCCACACTTTTCTCATTGTTGGCATATAGAAAAGCCATTGATTTTTGGGGGTTAATTTTATAACCTGCTACTTTGCCAAAGTTTTGAATCAGCTGGAGTAATTTGGGAGTGGAGTCTATGGGATTCTTTAAATACAAGATCATGTCATCTGCAAAGAGGGAGAGTTTTATTTCTTCTTTCCATATTTGGATCCCCTTTATGTCTGCATCTTGTCTTATTGCTGTAGCTAGGCATTCTAATACTAGATTGAAGAGAAGTGGAGAGAGTGGGCATCCTTGCCTTGTTCCTGAGTTAAGAGGAAATGGCTTTAGTTTTTCACCATTGAGTATAATGCTGGCTGTAGGTTTGTCATATACAGCCTTTATTGTATTGAGGAATGATCCATGGATTCCTAATTTTTCCAGAACCTTCATCATAAAGGGGTGTTGGATCTTGTCAAATGCTTTTTCTGCATCTATTGAGATAACCATGTGGTTCTTATTCTTGCTCCTGTTGATGTGATGAATAATATTAATTGATTTGCGTATATTGAACCAGCATTGCATCCCTGAAATAAATCCTGTTTGATCATGGTGTATGATTTCTTGGATGAATTGTTGAAGTCGATTGGCCAAAATTATGTTGAGAAGTTTTGCATCAATGTTCATCAAAGAAATGGGTCTATAGTTCTCTTTCTTTGATGAGTCCCTGCCTGGTTTGGGGATGAGGGTTATGATGGCTTCATAGAATGTGTTCGGTTGTGAGCTTTCTCTTTCAATTTCATTGAAGAGTTGGAGGAGTATTGGTGTGAGCTCTGCTTTGAAGGCCTTGTAAAATTCCGCTGTAAAACCATCTGGTCCTGGACTTTTCTTAGCTGGGAGGTCTCTTATTGCTGTTTCTATTTCAATGCTTGATATGAGCCTGTTAAGCTGGTTTAACTCATCTTGGTTTAGTTTTGGCATGTCAATATTTGCTAGGAAAAGGTACATTTCTGTCAAGTTCTCAAACTTATTAGCATAAAGTTTTGAGAAGTATTCCCTTATGATGTTCTGAATCTTGGTTGTTTCCGTGGTGATGTTTCCATTCTCATCTCTGAGTTTATTAATTTGGGTGTGTTCTCTCCTTTTTCTGATAAGGTTTGCTAAGGGTCTGTCAATTTTGTTAAGTTTTTCGAAGAACCAACTCTTTCTTTGGTTGATTCTTTCTATAGTTTTTTTGGATTCTAATTCATTTAATTCTGATTTAATTTTGATTATTTCTTTCCGTCTACTGAATCGGGGTTTATCTTCCTGCTCTTTTTCAAGGAGGTTTAGATGTGTCATTAAATTGTTAGTTTCCGATCTCTCCAATTTGTTGATGTAGGAGCTCAGAGCTATAAACTTGCCTCTGAGTACTGCCTTTGCTGTGTCCCAGAGGAGCTGGTAATTTGTGTGTTCATTTTTGTTGAATAGCATGAACATTTGAATTTCCTTTCTAATCTCTTCCATGACCCATTCATGATTCAGCAGTGTGTTGTTCAGCCTCCATGTGATACTGGACTTTCTTTGGTGGCTTTTGGTGTTGAGTTCTAATTTTATTCCCTTGTGGTCAGAGAGAATGCAAGGTATAACTTCAATGTTTCTGAATTTAGACAAGTTTGCTTTGTGGCCTAAAATGTGATCTATTTAAGAAAACGTTCCATGTGCTGCTGAGAAGAACGTGTATTCTGATGCTGCTGGGTGAAATGTTCGGTAAATGTCTGTTAAGTCTAGTTGATCTATGCAGCTTTTTAGATCTGCGGTTTCTCTGTTGAATTTTTGCCGAGTTGATCTATCTAGTGGGGAGAGTGGTGTATTAAAATCCCCAACAATTAATGTCTTTGGATCTATATGGGATTTGAGGGAAAGTAGTTTTTCTTTGATAAATTTGGGTGCTCCATTGTTTGGCGAATAGATATTTAAAATTGTTATATTCTCCTGAAGGAGAGATCCTTTAATTAGTATGTAGCGACCTTCTTTATCTCTTCTCACGAATTTTAATTTGAAGTCTATTTTATCTGATATTAGGATTGCAACTCCCGCCTGTTTATGAGGGCCGTTTGCTTGGTAGATTTTGTTCCAGCCTTTAACCTTGAAAATATGTTTGTATTTACGGGCAAGATGTGACTCCTGCAGGCAGCAGATAGAAGGGTCTTGTTTTTAAATCCAATTAGACAGTCTATGTCGCTTAATTGGAGAGTTCAGTCCGTTAATGTTAAGAGATAGGACTGAGAGGTATTTGGGAGTTCCTGCCTTGCTATCCACCTTCTTGGGGGCTGTGAAAGCTGGGTTCTTCCTAAAGTTCTTGGATTCTCAGTTTGGGTGCAGTTTCTTGGCGTTTGTTGCGTTCTTGTTGGTTTTCTATGTGTAGGACATCTTTAAGTATCTTTTGTAGGGCTGGTTTGGTGGAGATGTATTGTTTCAATTTTTCTTTGCTATGGAAGGTTTTTATTTGGCCTTCAGTTATGAAGGAGAGTTTAGCTGGGTACAGTATTCTTGGTTGATAGTTGTTTGTTTTTAGGGCATGGCATACGCCATTCTAGGCTCTTCTTGCTTTGATTGTCTCTGCTGAGAAATCTGAGGTAATTCTAATTGGTTTCCCTTTATAGATGATTAACCTTTTCTCCTTGACAGCTTTAAGGATCTTTTCCTTGGTCTGGGTTGATCCTGTGTGGATTATAATGTGACAGTGGGATGTCCTATTCTGGTCTGGTCTATTTGGGGTTCTAAAAGCTTCTTGTATCTGAATAGGCCTATCTTTTTGTATGTTTGGGAAGTTCTCTGCTAGGATCCTGTTAAACAATTTTTCTAGACCGATAACTTCTGTTTCTAGGTGCTCCTCTACAACCATTATCCTTAGATTGGGCCTTCTGATGGTGTCTTCCAGGTGTTGGATAGACCTATCATATTTCTTGCACTTGTCTTGGATGGTTGTATGTTCTTTCTCTATAATATCTAGGCTGTCTTCAATCCCTGAGATTCGATCTTCTGCATGGTCTAACCTGCTGTCAAGACTCTCTACTTTGTTTTTTATCTCTTTTCCTTCTAATTGGTCAGCTTTGATGGCTTCAAGTTCTTTGTTGAAGCTCTGTTTTAGGTCTTGTATGAATTTCTTTACTTCCTTAATTTGGTGTTCAGTGTTTGTTCTCAAATCACTTAGTTGATTGGTTATGGTTTCTTTGGACTCCCATTCCTTCTGTTGGGTTCCATTCAGCATTCCCTTTGTGGTCTCCCTGACTTCCTTCAGCTCTTTGTTAATGGATTCCATGAATGTCTTTAGTGATCTTTGTGTATTCTCTACCTGGTCTTTCAATTCCTGAATTACTCTTTGATTAGTTTCCTCCCTTCTGTGGGATTCCTGCAGTTCTCTTTGAGTGTTCTCTGCCTGCTCACGCCATTTTTCCCTTTCTCTTTGAGTATTCTCAAGTTGTTCACGCAAATCCTGTATCAGTTTTTGAGAAGCTTCCTCACGCTTATGATATTCCTGTATAAACTTCTGGGATGCCTCCTCTCTCTCCCTATCACGCTCATACAGAGTCCTTTGTACATTGTCAAACTTCTCATTTATCATGTTTGCTATTAGTGTTTGTAGAGCTATTTGGGAACTCTCCTCTGGATTATTCTTTATCTGTTCTAATCCCTGATTATCAAGGTTGGGAATTGAGATATCCGAATTTGCCATTTTTCTTGTGTTTTTCCGGCTTACTCGGCCCATTTGAGATAAAGATTGCACGAGTTTTGTGCTAGAACACTATCTTAAGGCAACCATCAACCAAAGTTTGCATTTGTACAGTCAATAGTCTACAGATACAATCTAGTTCAACAGATACATCTATTCAACATCAAACGACTATATGTTAAAGGACTTCGAACCGCAGAAAAGAATTTGGAAAACCAGAAATTATTAGGATTAAGGAGAGATGTGGGTAAAAAATGGGAATAGATTGGTGTGGGGAGGCACAGGGAGAGTTAACTATGTCCTAATCACAGTGCAGGAAATGGGTTGGGTAGGATGCAAGTAGAGAGAGAGAGAAAAAGAAGAGACGGAAAGGGGAATAAAGAGAGACCAGAAAAAGAATAGAAACGTAAAAATTAATGTTATTATAGAGGTTAAAAGACCGTCTATTTAGAGAAGAATGTGAATATGTTCAGAGAAGGGGAGGGACATAGAGGAGATGTGAAGATCTTTAAGAATGGGAAAGGGAGAAGAAAAGATCAGAAGTTCAGTAGAGCTAGATAAAAAACAAAAAGATAATTAAGAAAGAAAGAAAAAGAGAAAGAAGACAAGAAAAGAAAGGAAAACTCTCATTCACGTATTCCTAAAATAAAATTTATAAGATGAGAAAAAAAAGTTACTGGAAAACAATTATTTTTTCAGAAGAGGCAAAAATTAAAGATTAATAAAAGTTTTAGAAGGGAAAAAAATTATGTATATATATATATATATATATATATATATATATATATATATGGTAACAAAAAACAAAAAACAAGCAAAAAAAGAAAAGAAGAAGAAGAAGAAGAAAAAAAAAGAAAAAAAAGAAAAAAGTCTTTTGATTTTTTTTGGTGGGGGGGGAGGAGTGGGAAGAATCCTGTATCTCCCTTTTGTCTGCAACCAGTCTCTTGTTGGAGTCTCTGGTCAGCTTGAGGTCCTGTCGCTTGATTGGTTTCTTAAGTCGGTTGGTTGTAAGAGGCAGAAAAATGCTCTGCTTTACCCAAGATTTTGAGATCCCCCTCCCAGGTTAGTTTTCTGGGAGGGTGGTCTGCTTTGAGAGTCACAAAAGAGGGGGATGTGGTGATGAGGCTAGGTTCTGGGTAGAGTTGAGGCCTTTCAACAAACAGTAGCTTTTCCCTGGGGCTATTTTGTGATAAAGCTCACAGCGCCCAGTTTGGAGCCATTCTCAGGGTTTCTGTTTTTCAATTGATTGTGGTGGCTGCTAGAAGGAGGGGCAGCCTCTGGCTCTGGTTACCCTGTGAGGCAAGGCACTCCGATGGCTGGCGCCTGAGCTGGGTGACTTTTCCCTCGATGGAGCTGAGTCTGGCAGGTCACTTCGCCGTTAATTTCTTGTGACCTGCTAAATGACTCATTTTATTCCAAGGCCTGAGCTGGAGCTAGCAGCTCCTCCGAGCTTTGTCGGTATCCAAGATGGAGATCACCGGTGCTGGGGGGTGGAGGGGTGGCCTTCCCTCCTCTGCTCCCTGAGGAGTGAGGACTTCGGGCTTGTACTCACGCCGAGTCTTGGATCCTGGGTTGTCTCTGGTCTGCAAACAGCAGGATGAAGATGTTCGCTCCTTGTCGGTTCTTGTTGGTGTTGAGTAGAATCCGTTCGTCCGCTGCGTCTGGCTCCTTCGTCTCCGACTCTCTGTGTCTCAGGTATGACTCCGCGGCGGTGGTCGCCACCGCGACCCCGCCGCCGGAGCAGCAGCTGATGCGTTTCCTTATCTTCCCCTCTCTTGTCTAACTCTCTGTCCTCTGTCCTGTGATGGCACACTTGGTGTGATTCTCTGGCTTAGGACTGTTCACTGGACTTCTAAAACTACTTTCTATGCGAGAGCTTGTTCAGATTCCAGCTTCTCCTCCGCCATCTTCCCAGAACTCTAACCTATTATTTCCATGTGCATCAATCCCAAGGTTTATGCCATAAAGTCATCCTAGAGCAACAGTTTCCAACTTGTAGGGTGCACCTCAAAATTCCCTGAATTCACATCACGTATAGCTTATCTCCATTGTGAAAAAATACTACACCTCTGCTAATGTAATGCCCTCCGTGTTGTGGATAAAGCACCACAAAAAACTGGGATGCATCATTTTTCCTCCACTCGTATTCTTGCAAATATTATTTATATTTATACTTTTTTAACCATCATAGATAATCAGGATGCTAAGATTGGAAGATTACAGTTCAAAACCCACCCAGGCAGGAAGGTTCCCTAGATTCTTATCTCCAATAAACTTCTCAGCAAAAGCCAGACACAAGTGGTACTGAGGTTGACATGGTAGGGCATGAGCCTTGAGCATAAACAGGCTCAGAGAGAGTGTGCAGGCTCAGAGTTCAAGCCCTAGGACAGAACAGTAAAACAAAAAGAAAAAGAAAAAAAACCCAAACCTAGCATTTTTCTCTGTATACAGAGGCACGTAATTAAGGAAATTGCATTCTGTGTTACATACAGGTAGAAGAAAGAAGATGTCACACAATTATTCTCTTCATACAATGTTATACCAAAGCCTAAAAAATTGCTCTTTTTCTAAATTTATAAATTAATATCATCCATTTGTTGGCAACTCTGTCTACATTATTCACTTTACCATTTTATACATGAACTGTTGGAAATATCTATTAACAAAGTTCTAATTATAACTCCCTTGAAAGAATATTCTAGGCAAACAGAATGCAAGAAACATTTGTGAATTTGTCAATTAAACCCTCTACTTAAAAAGAATTTTGTAGTATCCTATACAATATGAAATTACAAAAAAAACAAAATATATATTTTAATTCTAAACTCTAATTTAGCAAGATCTATAAAGTCCTACATTAGATGAACTTTGCTATTTCTCCAGACTTAAGCTTTTGTAATCCTTCGTCCTTTCCTTGGAATCAAACAGAATGATGATTACTTACTTTTTCAAATTTTGGATGAGAATCATGAGCTATTTTGCATCTAGGAATGTTCTGTGATGAAGAGAGCATTTAAAAGCACAACTGAGGATTATATATGAGTTGCATTTCGATAGGAAACGACTTCTCAAAACATAATGACAAAATTAGCCCAAACTTCCAACTGTGTATTCCTATCTTGTTTGGTTTCTTTCATTAAGACAAAATTATAATACCTGGTCCAGGGAAAGTATCACTGTGTAATTCCAGTCCCTAATCTCCTGTCAGTCTGAATGCTAGAATTCTATTCATGTATCACATTGCTCCGCCATAGTTTCTTGGTTTATTTAATCTAGACACAGACTAGCAATTCTGAACTTCTCCAGTGATATTATCCACTAGACTTCTCAGACTGTTCCTGTACTATTTTAAAAGATGTTCTACCATTTGTCAGAGGATATGAACATTTTCAGATGCACCTGTGGGGTCTCTGATTCATTCCTACATGGATCCGATCCCTTTCAAAATTATTACTTGACTCTCTTACTATCTCTGGTCGCTATCTATGTAATATTCTTAAACTTTTTTGAAGAAAGTTCACTTGAGGAATTTCTAACATTAAAAATTAGCAGTTGATTCTAGTCTTACTCAGGAAATATTTTCTATTGTATCCTAACTTTTCTACATATTCTGAGAGTTGCTTCATTTGTGTATTTTTGTATGCACATATAAGTGCCTCTGTGTGTATGTGTATGTTTGTATGTATGTATGCAAAAGCCTCAAGCTCTTATTCAGCCATCTATCTCATGATTGGTATTCCATCACTTGAGCCATTCTTCTAATCCAGCTTTTGACTGGTTAATTATAGATAGTGTCTCAAAGAATGTTCTGCCCAGGCTGGATGAAAACTGAACTTCCCAGACTCCTTTACATTCTTAGGTTTTATTTCTCCAAGAGTATCAACTTCTAAACTACAAACATTTTAGTGAGTGTAAAGGCTCAGCTGTAGTCTAGATTTTTAACTCAACAATTCATATAAAGATAGATGAACATACACATTACATATGCTGAGTGTACACTGTTAAAAATGTGATCGTAAGCTGAGTGGCAGTGAGATCTGAGGATAGGGTACAAAGCAAACCCAGGCAGGAAGGTCCCAAACACTCTTTTCTCCAATTAACTACAATAAAACTGGAAGTGGCACTGTGGCCCAAGTGATGGAACATTATCCTTGAGCTGAATAGCAGAGGGGACAGCGCCCAGGCCCAGAATTCAAGTGCCAAGACCACCACCAACAAAAAATATATAAATAAAGGAAAGAAAAAAATGTGGTCATATCCACCAGTTCATGGCTAGCAAAATCCCTGCTCTCTCAAGATGGACTTTTTTTCCACTTAAATCCATGCTGTTATATGTGACTTGCATTATAAACAGAATTATTCTTCCATTCTATTTTCTACAAAGTTGCGTGATTAGCAAGCGTGATTTAGAAAGGGAGGGGCTTCATACTTCGTGTTCCACGTAGGAGTAATGCTTTCTCTATATCACTCTCATAAATATACATACTGGACTTGGCTTTATTGTTTCAATGTTGTCTTATTTGTAGAGTCTTCTATAGTGTATTGAACACTTATACTTAAACACAGAACTTCTCTTTCTCCTATTATTGATATTATTTTCCTTATTGTTTCCTTACTGTTAACTCACTTGGGAAATAATATGCAGCACATGCACTCATAAAAAAATGATCTGAGAATCTTCTTCCCATTTAAAATTCACCTTAATTTACAGAGAACTTACAAAGTTTGAACTCAATATTCTTATGGATAATGTATTTACAAGCAATATAAATTTCATATTTTCTCTTTACTAAGTAGTCTCTGAAACACGTGTTACCTCAGGTCCAAAGATGTCCTTGTATAATTTCTGTGAAGCCAGAAAACATTCATTATACCTCAAGCAGCACCATCGATTGTTCCTAGAAGTAACTGTTTACTGGATGTGGAAACTGATCCCAGGAGAGGGATGGAACACAGAGGATTGACCAAGTTCAAGTTAACTTGTTTTTCCTTTTTATTCTACAAGAAAAGAATCTGAAGTCTTGAAGGAAACTCTGTTCCTTACTCTTTCGAGTGGGTTTTTACTCATACATAACTTTTCTGTAAACTTCTAGTTGAAAGCATTACAGACATAATGTGCCATTTGAAGTCCAGCATAGGACAAAAGGAAATAACGTTGTTTTAAATATGTTCTACTGCAGGGGCTAAGAAGGTGGCTCAGTAGTACAGCGCTTGCCTTGCATGCATGAGGCCCGGGTTTGATTCCTCAGCACCACATAAGCAAAAAAAAAGCCAGAAGTGGTGCTGTGGCTCAAGTGGTACAGCGCTAGACTTGAGTTGAAGAGCTCAGGGACAGCGCCCAGACCCAGAATTCAGGCCCACGTTTGGACCTCCCCCACAAAAAAAGTTCTACTGCAAAGAAACAAAGACATGTAGGTTTTACAGTATCTTATGGATGGATATTTCAACCCTGAGATGATTCTCTTGTTGCAGGAGTTACTTATCAATTCCTTTAATTTGGTCCTGAATTCTCCAGAGCAATAAGGATTCCAAAGAAGCATCCAGTGTGTATGATCAGCAAAAGGAGCCTCTTCTGAGACCAGTACTCCTTTAAGGAGGGACCCTATGAAATATCTGGGTTTTTTGTTTGCTTGTTTGTTTAGTTTGTGTTGGTTCTGGGGCTTGAACCCAGAGGCCTGACCCTGTCTCCGAACAGTTTTCTTTCCTGCCCACAAGCCCCCAAAACTAGTATCCTACTGCTTGAACCAAAACTCTACTTCTGGCTTTTTGCTGTGTAATTACGGATAAGAGTTTGACAGACTCTCCTACCTGGGTTGGCTTTGAACTAAGATAGTAAGAAAGCCAAGTGACATTAATTGTGTAGACTTCTCTTTTCAAACAAGAAATATTAGATGAAGTTTATTGTAAAGCTAATATTTGACAATTTTTGTCTTTTTTATTGTGAGAATACAGAGCAGTTACAATTACATGGGCAAGATAACGAGTACATTTCTAATCAAGCATTGTTTCCTCCTCTTTGTTTCCCCATCCCATCCCTTCCCATACAACTCTCCTTCCCTCTCCTGGTCCTCCCGCCCCCCCCCCCCCCCACCAAAGTGGTAAAGCTCTTTTTTCGACGTAACGATTTGTACATCTCATTGTTGCAATGGGTCCACCTGTATCCTTAGTTAAACGATTTGTATTTAGAGAATATGTCCAGCAAATAATCCATAACATTACTCAGCAAAAGTAGGTGCACTGAATCATTTTGGATTTATTTTATTGCTTGGGGAAATTATTGATCTTTTCGCTCCTTTTGGGGAAACTTAAAGTCATATTTCACTTTTTTTTCTTGGTTGTGGGGCTTGAACTTTGATCCTGCGTGCTGTACCTCAGCTCTTCAGTTCAACTTGAGTGCACTACCACTTTAGCTACAGCACCACTTCTGGGTTTCTGGTGGTAAATTGAAGATTAGGGTCTCATGGACTTTCCTGAGCAGGCTGGCTTTGAACCACAATCCTCTGCTCTCAACCTCCTGAGTGGCTAGGATTACATGTGTAAACAACCAGAACCTGGCTCATATTTCCATTCATGTGCACTGAATGACACTGTGTTGACAAAGAATGGACATTTTTTTGTTTTTGTTTTTCTTTTCAAAGCTTTATTTAAGTCAGGGCATAAAAACTGGAGGCTTGAGGGCTTAGTAACCTCCTTGTGAGTGGGGTGGGGGTGAGGGTGTGTGAATGGGACATGAATTAAGTCTTCGCCAAAGCTGGGGCTGGAGAGTGTAGGCCGAAGGAGGGTGGAGACAGATTTTCAGCCATGTTGCCGCCTTCCACAGCCGGTGCAAAGAATGGAAATAATAACCAAATTGCTTTTCAGAAAAATATTTCCTCCATTTACATTTTGTTACATTAATGACTCACGAGCTATGGGACCCTTAATTTAGCATCCTCTGACATCTGTATAGGTGTATTTAGTATCAGGAAATGCTCATAGAGAAATATAGCAAGACTGAAATTTTTAGAAAGCAAAGGAGATCACTTATGAAAGAACAGCATAGTATGGGCTACATTTATCACACAGAGATTAAGAACTAGCCTAAGATATTTAGAATGCTAAAGACAATGAGGAAAAGCCTAGTTGACAACTAGTTCTTCAATAACCAAGATGGTTCTCTAGAACAGTTTCTGGTATACCTTAGTTACTATCATTTATTCCTTCCATCTGCAGTTATTCTTTATCTTCGGTTACAACAGTTAATTAGCCTCTGCCTTTTTGGTGCCATAACTGACCAAAAGGTTTCAAAATCACACTTAGACTACCCTTCTCTCTGTGATTAGCAGTGATGACTCAAAATCCTGGAATAGTTGAATTTGCAGAATTAAACTTCACCTGACATCTAAGCACATTCCTGACATTAATTGCTATGATTTAATGAATAAAACTTTTTTTCAACACAGTATCCTAATATAAGTACATGAATCAGGGACTATTGTAAGGTGTCAGTATGGAAGGAGCAATATATTCCAAGTATGGGTTCTTTATTTTGCATTTACTAACTAAATGGATTTCTTTTGTTTTCTTTTGTTTGTTGTTTGTTTTGCCAATTCCAGGGGCTTAAACTCAGGGGTAGCGAATTATTCCTGAGGGTTTTTTTCTTTTTTTTTTTCTTTTTTTTTGCTCAAGGCTACCACTCTACCACGAGGCACAGCATCACTTCCGGTATTTTTCTTTTTATGTGTTACTGAGGAATTGTACCCAGGGTTTCATGCATTCTAGGCAATCACCGTACCATGAAGCCACATTCCCAGAGCCCTAAATGACTTTCTTAAGATGGCATTACATTTTCATTCAGCAACTAGGTATCATAATTTTGGCCAGGTGCTAGAAAATGATGTCGAAAGCAATACAATACAATATGTCCAGTAAGGCTGGATGGACAATGAAGAACTGTCATGGTCTAGCCAGGGCACAGAGGGGCTTATCTCATGGAGCTGTTTCAAGAGGCTGAGCAAGACAGCTCCTGACCTACAGCCCACCTCCAGAATGAGAGGGCCATCTTGGGTTCCGGCCACATGGGGATACTGAACCGCCTCCTCCAGCACCCATTCAACCAGTTCTTGTGAAAGAGAGAGACAAAAAAGCCAGAATTACAATTAAGTCAGGTGCCGGTGTCTTAGAACTCTAATTCTAACTATACAGGAAGCTGAGATATGAGGATCATGGTTCATAGCCAGCCCCAGCAGGAACGTCTGTGAGACTCTTATCTCCAAAGAATCACCAGAAAACCAGAAGTGTGCTGTGGGTTCAAGTGGTAGAGTGCTAGCCTTTTGCTGATGAGCTCAGGAACAGCACCCAGGCCCAGAGTTCAAGCCCCACGATGGACAAGAAGTGGACTTCCTACCACAAGAAGTGTACTCAATAACACCCATTGTCCTAGGAAGCATGGTAGCGAAGTCAGGCTGAGCTTTCCGTGAAGTTGAAGTCATAAGTAGTTCCTCTGGCTTCTCTGTGCCTCAGTTTCCCCAGCTTCAAAATTCAACACAGTGAAGATCCCCTTCCTCACGGGGATAGGGTAATGATGGAAGAGAGCCATGTTTTGTTTCATAATCCCACATCTATTGCATGATTAATAAAAGGCCCCATCCGAGCCCTTTCCTGGTATCTTCTAAGGATTTGCTCACAGTATTGCAGAGAACCTTATCTGAAGGCTGCTCCCTCTGTGCCTAGCTATGCTCCAGAGATCTCTCTGTATAAATCCGTTGTTTCCACACAACTGTCCTGTGAAGAGAATGAGATGTAATTGTTGAGGCCCTACCCAGAGCTTCACATATGGTCAAGGATCAGTTGCTGTGCAATCCCACTTTGGGGCATTTACCCAAATGTTTACAAACAAGACCACACTAAAGCTACCAGCACAACTATGTTTATTGCAGCATTATTTACCATAGCTAAGATATGGAACCAACCCAGATGACCCTCAGTATATGAATGGATCAAGAAAATGAAGTATATATACACAATGGAATTCCATGCCTCTATCAGAAAGAATAGCATTGCCCCATTTGTTAGGAAATGGAAAGGCTTCGAAAAAAATTATATTAAGTGAAGTAAGCCAAGCCCAATGAAACATAGGTCCTATGGTTTCCCTTATTTGTAATATCTAGTATGTATGATTCAAGCAGAAAAGTTCAGATAATGTGATATTAGGAAAATGAACCCTTAGATATGTATTTAAATGTTTTTTTCTTTCATGCATTTGTTTCTAATGCATTTATAAGATTATCTCTTTGTTGCTTTGTATGTCCCTCCCCCACAGTATAACCCCTGCTTTCACTATATTTGATGTCAGTCTAATTTGTGGAGGAGAAGGGAAAAACAAGTCGTTTAAGGATACAGGTGAACTCGTTGCAACAATGAGAAGTACAAGTTGTAATGTGGAAAACGAACTTTATAACTTTTGAGGGGAGGTAGGATTGGGTGGGAGGGCAGTGGGAGTCTGGGAAGGTATGTGAAGGGTAAACAAATGAGGAGGCTACAATGCTTGATAAGACATGTACTCATTATCATGCCCATGTAATTGTAACCTCTCTGTACAATATGTTCACAAAAAAAAAAAAAGAATCGGCTGCTGTGGACTAAAAGTTGGGGATAATCCATCTAAATTGATTACTGCGCATGTCTACCATACCAATTACAGAGGACCAGGCCTGGTGGAACATAACTGTCACAGATAGGAGGACCTCGATCAAGCCCAGTGAGAGCATATATTGAGTCTCGGTTTCAAAAATGCCCAAGACAGAAAATTTGCTCCTCAGAGCCAGGGAGAGGAAAAAAGCAGGGGTCATGGTGCCTCCAGGGGGCTGCCTACAAGTAGGGGTGGTTTGGGGGCGGCCACTCACCTGTGCTTCTGAGAGAAGCTGCTGGAGGCTGCTCCAGGTGAGGCGAGCAGCGATGGCAGTGGCATTGCGGACAAATGGGCCCAAAGCAGAGAACCAGGGCCAGGGACCAGGTCGGGGCTTTTGTCGGGCTGGCAGACTTCCATTGCCTGATATTTGAAATCCTGCAATTTGGGAAGGGGGTAAGGGGGCTGGAGCGCGAGCAGGTGTCTCAATTTCCTACTATACTCCAAAGTCGTCTTGAGTCTCTTCCTCACCACTCTACCACCTCACCTTCCTCAACTGCTGGTACAGGTGTAAACTAACAGAGGGAATC